>NC_056731.1:991730039-992012539 GCF_019279795.1 Protopterus annectens | reverse complement strand
TTTTAAATTCAAAAAAAAATTTTTCAGCCACATATTACCCACATGCACTGCACTTCACCTTCAAAGCTGTGACCATATCCTCTATATAAAACTACTCTTAAACAAACTTAAAACATGCTCTTATTCAGCTGATGACCTTCCTTCTTCCTATTGCTATTCACAGATGGATTTATAGGTTAAAATAGCAGGCTAAATAGGCTAAAAATAGAAGCCAATAACATTGTTACAGTCCTTATAATAAATAGGTCTATCCACAATAACATTGTTACAGTCCTTATAATAAATAGGTCTATCCACAATAACATTGTTACAGTCCTTATAATAAATAGGTCTATCCACAATAACATTGTTACAGTCCTTATAATAAATAGGTCTATCCACAATAACATTGTTACAGTCCTTATAATAAATAGGTCTATCCACAATAACATTGTTACAGTCCTTATAATAAATAGGTCTATCCACAATAACATTGTTACAGTCCTTATAATAAATAGGTCTATCCACAATAACATTGTTACAGTCCTTATAATAAATAGGTCTATCCACAATAACATTGTTACAGTCCTTATAATAAATAGGTCTATCCAGGACTCCCACTTTCCCTCTATCTGGAATAAAAAAGCTACACATTCCCTTTCTGCACAGAGGAGGAAATTCAACAGACATTAATAACTTTAGACCTATAGCAATCTTATCACCCCTCACCAAAATACTTGAAAAATGTATTCAAAACCAATTGGTCCTGCAGGAACAATTCCTATTCCCTACACAGCATGGCTATCATCCATCCCGTAGTACTAGCACTGCCCTTCTAACCTATATGCTGCCAGTAAAGCTAGAGATAATGGCAAACTAGTTTCTACATTATTTCTAGACTTGACTAAATTATTTGACAGATTGTCACAGCAAACTTTTACTTCAAATGTCCTCACTAGATTTGTCTCAGCCCACCCTTCTGTGGTTCAAAAGTTCCTGTCCAAGAGGTATCAGTCAGTAAATTGGCACTCTCAGCCCACACTTCTGTGGTTCAAAAGCTACCTGTCCAAGAGGTATCAGTCAGTAAATTGGCACTTTCAGCCCACCCTTCTGTGGTTCAAAAGCTACCCGTCCAATAGGTATCAGTCAGTAAATTGGCACTCTCAGCCCACCCTTCTGTGGTTGAAAAGTTAACTGTCCAATACCCTACATTATGTGTCACAATGATGTGCATGTTCAGGTGGTGATGAAACCCTCCCCATTAAATGTCACCTATCAGACCTCATCATGCAGTGATGATAACATCCCCACATTATGTGTAACCCAGATGACCTCATCATGTAGTGATGATGATAATACCCCCCATTATGTGCTTCACTGATATGCACTATCTAGTGGTGATGATAATACCCCCATTATGTGTCCACTATTGGAGCTCATCATGTGGTGATGATTATATGCCCCCATTATGAATCACCATGACATGCACTTTCAGATGGTGATATTACCCCAATTATGTGTCACCCACGTGTCCTCATCATATGATTAGAAAAAGCTCCCACATTGTGTGTCAACCTGACATGTACTTTCAGTTGGTGATGATGATAACCCCCATTATGTGTCACTTATTGGATGTCATTTTGTGGTGATGATGATAATAACCCCCTATTGTGCATCACCATGACATCCACTTTCAGGTGGTGTCGATAATACCCGCTCATTATGTGTCATCCTGACATGCACTTTCAGGTGGTCATGATGATAATACCCCACCATTATGTGTCAGCTATCAGAGCTCATCATGTGCTGATGACAATACCCCCCATTTTGTATCACCTATCAGAAATCATCATGTGGTGATGATAATATCCCTCCATTATGTGTCATCAATCAGATCTCATCATGTGGTGATGATAATACACCTATTATCTGTCACCCATCAGTCCACATACCCCTGCATTATGTATCACCCTGATATGCACTTTCAGGTGCTGATGATAATAACCCTCCCACCTATTATGTGTCACCCATCGGACCTCATCATGAGGTGATGATGACACCCCTGTGTTATGGGTCATCATGACATGCACTTTCTGGGCATGATGATATTACTGCCCCCCCATTATGTGCCACCCATCGGACCTCATCATGTGTTGATAATAAAAAACACACATTATGTGTATGCCTGACATGTACTTTCAGGTGGTGATGATAAAACCCCCATTATGTGTCAACAATCAAACCTCATAATGTGTAAATGATAACATCCCCAATTATGTGTTACCCTGACATGCACTTTCAGGTGGTGATGATAATACCTGCAGATTATGTGTCAACCTCATATGCACTTTAAAGTGGGGATGATAATCCCCCATTATGTGTCACTGTGACATGCACTTTTTGATGCTTCTGTTCCATTAGGGATTTTTCTGTAGAGTGTGCCTTGTCTAATATTTAATCATGAATGCGTCCATCAATGATATTACAACATAGTATGTTAATAAAATTCCCATGTCTGGATACTCTTTAAAGTTATCCCAAGTATTCCCACTTAGTTATTAGTTACAGAAAACAGTCTAATATAATTAACTTCCATAAACTTACATACCGACTTTCTTTACCGCTGGTGATTGGTTCTGTTATTTACATTTAATACAATGGTGGGATTTAATACAATGGAGGGATGCCATTTAATCATGTATAATTATATCAGGCTGAGTAATATTGGTGAACAAATACTTAGGAACAGTATCAGTATCAATATGAATGTCTGGAGTCTTTACTTCTGTGGCTACAGTTTTCACCGTTTCTGGTCCTTTAGGCAGTGGTCTGGGTTTTGTGAAGTTGGAGATGATTCACCTAAACCTGCACTCTGAACAAATGTTCATGATTAGTGGAATGCTGAAGACAGGTGGTTTCATTGCCACTGTGTCTGTCCTTTCTCCACAATTGTGTGACCATGGAGTTAATATTTTTAAGCAAGCATGTTTTATGTTCAAAAATCTTTTTGTAATATCAGTTAAATTCTTGAAGCTAGTAGCTGTAATGGGTAAATATGTAATGTTCTGACAAGAATTCAGTGGCATTTCTATTAGTGTTGCACAATAAAGCCAATACAGTGAATGTTTAGTGCAACAATATCTAAATTATTATTTTCTGAGTAGGAAGTAAAACATATTGATGGAAGCTGTTGTGGTTCCATAGTTTTTTTAAAGGCTTATTTGACATCAGTATCCCCTACATAACTTTGCCAGTTAACAAGGAAATCTGTGTCCCCACAAATGATGGTATCAACAGAGAAGTCTACAGAATTTAGAACCCTCAGTTGTTTAATTTTTACAAGCTGGTATTCTGTTTTGCGGTTCCACAATAGCTTGCAGTCAGAAGTTGAAATCAACACGTGTTAGCTACCTCTATCACCAGCAACTGAAATTCTTGTTTACAATAAAACATAATTACTATGAAAAGAGTGGCTCATCTGTCACTTGTCATTGACCTTGTACAATGATATACTGTAATGACTGGAATAGTATAAAGTGAGGGTACAACACAATTCCATCACTATTAAGGCTGTATTATTAACATTGTTTAGAAGCACACAGTCATCTAATGAATTAAATATTTTTATAAGACTCTTAGGATTTGAAAATTAAAGCCTAACAGTAGATTAAATCTGTATTAGAATTCAATTACTCTCTGTGTTTTTAGGCCTGTAAAAGTAACATATTAAGTTTTACCTTTTGTAGTGAGATAAAGAGGTCTATGGCAAGCGTCAATCAGTTTTAGACCATTCCCTTTGGTTTATTTATTTTTAATATATAAACAAGTTTGAGTTTCTATCCATCTACTCTAACAATCAAAATGCAATCATCATGCATGGAGCATTATATTAGAAGATGGCTAGAAGTTCAGTTATTTACGGAACAAGTCTCACCTAACACTACCTAGCTAAAATCAGCTTTACAATAATTTCAGAAATATAATGTTCATACTGTTAAAACTGGAGTTGATATATCTTTTATAATTACTTAAACAGGAAAAAAGTCTTTCTAAACTAGTATACCCACATAAATTGTACATAGTCAAAATAAAAACAAGAAAAAGGGATTAAAATTAACTATTTACGAGAAGGACTTACAATTCCTCTATTATGTTAACCCACCCTTATCTCCACCTCATTCAGTTGTAATGCTTCATGCAGTGGCTTTCCCTTTCCTTACAGCTTTTTTATTTTTTCCCTTTCTCCTTCCATCTCCAGTGTCTTACTTCCCTCTTTTTTTCCTTTATCGACCATCTTCCAGGTCATCATATTGTTCTTTCATCACAGCTATCCATCTCACCCATACTGTCCTCTTAAATCCTTTCTTCTTACATTCCTGCTGATATATTGTTTCTATTATATTCCTAAACATTCGCCGTTAGGCACTTCTTGATTCTTCCATTTTTTAGTGACTACCTTATTACCCACCTTTTCAACAATCCTATTAGTTCTTTAACTTTATCTTGGAGTGATCTGTCAAAACAATAAGAATTTTTTTATGAAATTATTCACATTTACTGCCTGATCTGTGGTGTTGTTTCAAAATATATATTTTTTTATTTAAAAAGTCCTCCGAGTAGGGAATTAGCTGTCTTCCGGGACACTGCACATCCTTTATTAATGTTTCTAGCTTAATCCCTGAATATAAGTACTCATGTCCCCTCTTCATTGGAGCATCTCCAACATTGCCAATACCCCACCCCAGAAATATCTTGGCCAATCTAATCAGCATGTAAAAGTAGTTGTAAATACACTTCTAAACAAATATCCTAAACCTTTGAGCATTTGCCACACATCTAGGGAGATTTAACATTTGTACCGAGTCTAGCTCCTTTACTGGTTCCTGTATGTTTTGGTTCCACTTCAGTCCTGTCTCTTGAATCCATTTCCTTCCTGCTTTTATTAAACCCTCCATTGTCTTAACCTCCACTCTTCTATCTTCAATTATCTGTACTATCTCCAGACTTTGCACTTCATTTTTGATTTTCATTTTTATTGCCTTCAGATGACCTAAAACACCATGATAAATCCACTGCTCGGTTGTCTGACAAACTTCGCTATTGCATTCTTTTTTTTTTTTTTTTTTGAATACTGCAAGTTTAATAAGGAATCATGAAAATATAGGGCAATGTCATGGACCTTGCACATAATTAGTTGACTATCAGAAACTTACTGCAGAATATTGACTTGCAGCAGGAGTAGCATCAGCTCATTTAGCTGCTCCGTGATTGCTGTTTTCAGCTTCTTTAACTTTGCGAGTAAACTGCAGTTCCCGGTTGCCGATCACACCACATTTAATACAATCCAGATTTGCAATTGCACTACAGTGTGATTCGGACACAGGAGCTGGCACTTTCTTTTAACTTTAATTAACTAAAACATGCAATTCCAACTTCTGGATTACATAGCATGCAATGTGATCGACTACCGGCAACTGCAGCTTACTTGCTGTTTATAGCGACCCAAGAGAGTTTTTTTTTGTTAGACAAAATTTAAATGCCAGTACCTGTTTGCCGATCGTGTACAGTGCAGACAGGACTGATAACAATCGGCAGATGCAATTTACAATCAAAGTTATGCACAAAAAAAAAAAAGGATCACCAGACATATTCTGACTTGATGCAAAGAATGCCCCCTGAACAACAAAAGCTGCTGATATAAGGAAAATATGCATTCCTAAACATGCAGAAACTGTGAAAAAATAGAGAATATTAAACTCAGAAGTGGAAATACATCCACTTCTTGGAGGAACGCAAAATGGAAAGATAATTCACAGTGGGAAGAGAAACAAGACTGGAACTGAGGGCTTACAGGAACAAAGACATTGTGGATGGGGAATTTGTGACGTACTTAAAGTGGGCGTTAGTTGATTAGCCTAAAGTTGGACCCGAATTTTAAACACTGTGATTGTCCCTTTAAGACCCTACATGTTCCATTGTGATACTTCTAAATAACTAAGGTAGTGGGGACTGATACAAAGTTGCAATTTTAAATTAGTCAACTGCAGAATATAAATGATAACAACCTCACAAGAAAGATAGAGCTACACACTCACTTTCCTGTTAGTTACCTTCAAAAGGACTAGCCTGCTACTACTCATTGCACATACATAAACACTCGGAGGAAAGTTTATCCACATGGATATGTGTGTGCATATATTTATATCGGCATTCTATCAGTGTAGTACCTTGGGTATAGTTCTGTGCAGCTTTGAGCGTGCCTACAGTGATTGGCAAGTGAAATGGGAGAGGATAGTTCAGAACAATGGCAGTCATGCTAATTCGCATGTCACGTCATGGATACATTACCGGTGTAACTGTCACTTAAATAAAAATGTAAATAAAACTTAACTGAAATAAATATAACTTAAATAAAAATCCTCAGAATTACAGATGTCAGAAATGAGCTGTTATCAGCTTGTTAACATAATAAAATGTTAAAAATGACATGCAATACCGTAGTATAAGAATATTAACACCTGTTTAATGCACTCCCAATTCCCAGTGTTAACACCAAAAATTATGATCAGTTACTCTTTATTACTTACTAATTAGCTGGTTTACTGAATGGAATGCTGTTTTAAATGAATGTCTTAATTTCTTTCCTTTCTCTTTGTAAATACGCCGACTCTTCTTTAAGTTGAATGGATTTTGGTTCTTTATTTCAATCTAAATTTCTACATATTTTGCTATTGTATGTCTGTAAAGCAACATTGTTGTTTGAATGAATATTCATGCAGCTGCTGCCTCTGTCGGGCTGCAGGCATGTTTGGGGAGGGATTTGCTACTGCGCATCCTGCAAGGCGCTACACTGATAGAATGCCTTTATATCTATATACATAAAAACTGTATCTATATATATCCCCAACTTGCCCAGTGGTTAGACACTAACAGCCACCTCCACACAGGCTCTGACAGTCAAACACACACACACACACCTGCCATGTCCTGGAATAAAGCCCCTACCTAACTAGTGTATCACACTACAACAATACGCAGTTACAGCATGCGCTACAGAGGATACTGGGTTACGGTAGTCCTAGAGGTGTATTCCTAGGTGGTTGACATCAGCAGGATTCCCAAAGGTGGTCATGTGAATTG
Source organism: Protopterus annectens (assembly GCF_019279795.1). Lineage (NCBI taxonomy): Eukaryota > Metazoa > Chordata > Ceratodontiformes > Protopteridae > Protopterus > Protopterus annectens. The sequence goes on along the minus strand of NC_056731.1, from coordinate 992,005,420 downwards.
TACAGAGTGTGCATACTCTAAAAAGCATTGTTCTTGTCTCAGGCAGACAGAGAGAGACACACACACACACACACACACACACACACACACACACACACACACACACACACACACACACACACACACACACACACACACACACACACACACACACACACACACACACACACACACACACACACACACACACACACACTTGGTCTCTTGGAACAGAATTAGAAGTTATGTACCTACCATAACGTTCCATGTTAGTTGTCTTCTCTCGCCTTCTTTCTTGCTGGATGGGTTCGGAGCCGATCCTCGGCTCCGACTCGGCACTTGCTAAGCTCGAGAGCTAATTTTACCAGCTTGAGGCAACCCTATATCCCATGATGCAAGGCGTGACTACCCCAGATCTCGTTTGGTAGCTATGAAAAAACCCTGCCAGTAACCTTCTTCCGATAAAGGAAGAAGAGAAACTAAATGTGGAAAAAAAACAAGGCCAATAACCACTAAGAATAGTGAAACTTCCTACTGGGAGCCCATGGAAAGAGTGAACCATACCCAGAGAAGAGTACAACTTCAAGGTCTGTCCAGGCTAGGGGGAAGGAGGGAGGGACGCAAGAAAGAAGGCGAGAGAAGACAACTAACATGGAACGTTATGGTAGGTACATAACTTCTAAATGTTAAGTTGTCAAACTCACCTTCATTCTTGCTGGATGGGACAGCATCCCTAGCACCTCTATCCTGGGTGGCTCAATGGAACAGACTCTTGAGAACTGTGGAACCAAACCTAGCCCTGTCCCTGGAGGCCAAGTCCAATTTGTAATGAGAGACAAAGGTGTGAGGAGTGGCCCAAGTGGCTGCCACACAAATGGTGTCAATAGGTAGCCTATCCTGAAATGCTGTGGAAGTGGCTAGGCTCCTGGTAGAATGTGCTTTTGGTTTCGAGGGCAGTTGCTTGCCCCTAAGAAGATAAACATAAGAAATGATAGAAGACAGCCATCTGGATAAGGTCACCTTGGAGACCGGAAGACCTTTTCTGTTTTCTGCATAAGAAAGAAACAGTTGATCAGATTTTCTGAATTGTTTAGTTCTGTCCAAGTAATATCCGAGTTGACGATGGACATCCAAACAATGAAGTTTTTGTTCAGCTTTGTCAGAATAATTAGGGAAAAAAACTGGCAAATCAATAGATTGGTTAATATTCGTCTGGGAAGCAACTTTGGGCAAAAAAGATGGATTAGTTCTTAAAGATACCCTATCTTTGTGGAAAACCAAGTATGGGGAACGGACACAGAGAGCCTGAAGTTCAGACACCCTCCTGGCTGAAGTAACAGCAACCAGAAAAATTGTCTTCCAGGAAAGAAGTTTTAATGAGCATGTAGCAGCCGGTTCAAAGGGGGGTAGAATCAAGGATGCCAGCATTAAATTCAGGTCCCATTGCGGAGGGGGATCTTTGATTGGAGGTTTCAGCAGAAAGATCCCTCTCAGAAAGGCTTTGCAAAGCTTGTGAGACATTATGTTTTGATCCGCTAAGCCAACATGAAAATTTGAGATTGCTGCCAATTGGACCTTAACTGTAGAGGAAGAAGAACCCGACTGAAAAATCTCAGCTAGGAAGTCCAAGACTGAATGCACTGGAGCAGTAAAGGGATCTATGTCTCTAGACTTTGCCCAGAAGGAAAAACGTTGCCATTTACTAGCATAAATCCTTCTGGTGGAGGACTTTAGAGAAGCTACTATGATATCTCTAACAGGGTTAGAGATCATAGGAAGCCTGGCTAAGGAAGGAAGTGGAGCAACCAAGCAGTGAGGTTGAGGGAAGGAATGGATCGGTGCGGTTGACTCGACTGGTGGGTCAGAAAATCCGGAACTGGGTCCAGATGCCAAGGCTGCACCAAGAGATGATGCAGGGATGGAAACCAAATTTGTCGAGGCCAGTAAGGAGCAATGAGAATCAACTTGGCTCTCAATACGGTAGCTTTCTGAATCACTTGAGGTATCAGTGGGAATGGAGGAAAGGCATAAAGAAGTCCCCGGGGCCAATCCTGGGTTAGAGCATCTCTCGGGGGATGGCCTGGTAGAGGAAAGAGGGTGAAGAAGTCTGGGCATTTGCTGTTTTGGGGTGTAGCAAAAAGGTCGCAGCAAGGGACGCCCCACTTCTGAAAAATCTCGTCCACTACCGATTGTTTGAGAGACCACTCGTGTGGCATGAGAATAGCTCTGCTCAGCCTGTCCGCTAAGAGGTTGGATTTCCCGGGGATATGCGTTGCTATCAGAAACCGATGAGAGGAGATTGCCCATTGCCAAAGTCTGAGAGCTTCTCGACACAGTGGATAGGACCTGGTCCCGCCCTGTTTGTTGATATACCAGACTATGGACATGTTGTCCGTCTGAACTGCAGTAGTCCCTAAAGGAAGAAAGTCGCTGAGGGCTTGCAACGTTAAAAGCACTGCTCTCATCTCTAGGACATTTATGTGCAGATGGTATTCTATGGGTTGCCAAGTCCCATGGACCATCCTGCCCTGATAATGCCCCCCCACCCGATCAGAGAGGCATCCGAAGTGACTGTGGCAACCGGTACTGGGGGAACAAACAATCGGCCCTGATGGAGTTGCGGAGAAGACATCCACCAGGTTAGATGACTCTTGCACGATTGCATCACGAATATCTCGTGTCGCATGGGGAGCTGCTGGAATGACCACTGGGTGAACAACATCCACTGCAGAAGACGCATGTGGAAGCGGGCTAAAGGCAGTAGTATGATGGCCGCCGCCATAAGACCTAGTACCTTCAGGACAAATCTGGCTTTGATCTTCTTGCTGAGTAAAATGATCCAAACGTACTTTTGGATGTCCAGAATTCTTTGGTTTGTGAGTCTCACTGACATACTGACAGTGTCTAATTCTGCGCCTATAAAGGTAATAGATTGGCAAGGCGACAGAGAAGATTTTTCGAAGTTTACAGAAATCCCCAATTGGTTGCAGGTGTGAAGAGTGTAGTCTCTGGCCTTGAGAAGCTGATGCCTGGTGGTGGCAGAGAGGAGCCAGTCGTCTAGATACGGAAACACCTGGAATCCTTGACGTCTCAGATGAGCCGTGACCACTGCCATACATTTGGTAAACACTCTGGGGGCTGTAGTGAGGCCAAAGGGCAGGGCTCTGAATTGAAAATGACTGGTCCCCAGCCGAAAGCGGAGAAACCTTCTGGAGCGGCTGTGAATTTTTATGTGATAGTACGCATCCTGAAGGTCTATTGAGCACATCCAGTTGTCCTTGCCCAAAAAGGGTAGAATGGACTGAAGCGTGACCATCCGGAACCTTGCCTTCTTGACAAACTTGTTGAGTTTGCTGAGGTCTAAAATTGGTCTCCAATCTCCCGTCCTTTTGGGGACCAAAAAGAATCTTGAGTAGATGCCGGATCCTACTTGGTCTGCTGGCACTAGTTGGACGGCTCTTTTTGCTAGGAGCTTTGATACCTCCAGCTTTGCCAATTCCCTTAGACCGGGTGAAACGTCTGGAAGGGATTGATGAGGAACGGGATATCTCTCGAAAGGGATATTGTAGCCCTCGGATATGATCGACTGTACCCATTTGTCTTGAGAGAGGGAACGCCAGGCTATTGGGTACAGCGACAATCTTCCCCCGACTGCCTCCAAGGGTGGACAGTCGGGCAACACCTCAGGGATGCTGGAAGGGTTTATCAGAGAGAGGCTCCCTGCTACCCTGATTCTGCGGACCCCCTCTGCCCCTAGGGTGGCGTCTATTGTTATTACCCCCCTCTGCCTCTGGGGGTAAACTGACCACGTGTATCCGGCGTGACTCCCTGAGATTTACGAAACCACATTTTTCCCCCTTTCTGACCTTTTGGATAGGGTCTTGAAGGGGTGGAGAAATGGACTCCTACGGCAGAAAGAGTCTTGCCATCTTGCTCACACCTGGTCAATGTGCCCTTCACCTGAGGCCTGAACAAAGCCGAACCATCGAAGGGAGTATTAGTGAAGGACGCCTTAAAAGGATCTGCGAAATTACAAAGCCGCATCCAGGCCTGACGCCTAAGTGCCACTCCTGTGCCTGCGGCTCTACTTGCCCCATTGGCTGCATAAGAAATGAGCCGCATGGAAGAGTTAGTTATAGAATTTAGGATTCCTAGCTGTGAGGCAATCTTTTCTTGAGCCCCAGCAGCTGACGGATCCTGAACTACCTCACCTAGTTCCTTGAGAATGTCTCTCTGAAGCCTGGGCCAATGGGGAACAAAGTCCTCAAGGGGAGTTTGTGAGGGTGTAGTGCTTTTAATTTTTTAGTGCTGACTTATAATTCCTTTAGTGAGCAAGTGCCAGGCTTTAGAGTGGGAATAGGGTATTTATTATGAGAACTAGATCAGTTCTAAGGGAAAAAGTGAAGAGCAGACTTTGTGGAGCCGAGAATGGTTTAAACCCAATTAAGCGGCGCTGCCCAATGTTGCGCTATGCGCAAAATCGCGCAAAGCCGCGCTAAAGCGGGTTTTATACAGGGGGACTTGAAAGAGCTAGAAATTGGCCCAAAATGGCCAATAGACTACCAGATTCTTGTGTTGGGAACACTCCTCCAGGGATAGATAGGCTGCTCCAAGCTCCCCACTGTCACTGGTGAACAAAGAAGCCTCCCTTTATCCAAGAAAGGAAATGGGCAACACAGGAACTTTCCAAAAGTCCAGAATACAGGAAAGTGTGTATTTGGACTACTCTAGGTCAGGAAAGACGGGAAACAAGGATAATTTTTTTTCTTTTTTGCAACAAACAGCAGGAAAATGCAATAAATATGTAACACAGGCTAGCGCACTTGAGTGTGTAGCCTCAACAGGTAAATGCAACAAACAGGACAAACTTTAAAAGTGCAAGTGCAAAAATAACTTTAAACAGTTTAAAACAGTTCAAGAAGCAGAAATACTTGCAGTTTAGCTAGATCGGACAGTCGCCCAGGTAGTAGCAGGAAAATAAACACTTTTATCAGGTTAGCAGTCGCTCTTTTAGCCTCTCTGCTGCTAGCACCACTCTGCAGGACCACAAGGAGCTTGACTGAATAGTAACAAGTGCAAAAACCGCGCCGAAGCGGGTTTTATACAGGGGGACTTGAAAGAGCTAGAAATTGGCCCAAAACGGCCAATAGACCACCAGATTCTTGTGCTGGGAACACTCCTCCAGGGATAGATAGGCTGCTCCAAGCTCCCCACTGCCACTGTTGAACAAAGAAGCCTCCCTTTATCCGAGAAAGGAAATGGGCAACACAGGAACTTTCCAAAAGTCCAGAATACAGCAAAGCCTGTATTTGGACTACTCTAGGTCAGGAAAGACAGGAAACAAGGATAATTTTTTTTCTTTTTGCAACAAACAGCAGGAAAATGCAATAAATATGTAACACAGGCTAGCGCACTTGAGTGTGTAGCCTCAACAGGTAAATGCAAACAGGACAAACTTTAAAAGTGCAGCTGCAAAAAAACTTTAAACAGTTTAAAACAGTTCAATAAGCAGAAATACTTGCAGTTTAGCTAGATTGGACAGTCGCCCAGGTAGTAGCAGGAAAACAAACACCTTTATCAGGTTAGCAGTAGCTCTTTTAGCCTCTCTGCTGCTAGCACCACTCTGCAGGACCACAAGGAGCTTGGCTGAGTAGTAACAAGTGCAAAAACTGCGCCAAAGTGGGTTTTATACAGGGGGACTTGAAAGAGCTAGAAATTGGCCCAAAACGGCCAATAGACTACCAGATTCTTGTGCTGGGAACACTCCTCCAAAGATAGATATGCTGCTCCAAACTCCCCACTGCCACTGGTGAACAAAGAAGCCTCCCTTTATCCAAGAAAGGAAATGGGAAACACAGGAACTTTCCAAAAGTCCAGAATACAGCAAAGCCTGTATTTGGACTACTCTATGTCAGGAAAGATGGGAAACTAGGATAATTTTTTTTTTTTTTGCAACACACAGCAGAAAAATGCAATTAATATGTAACACAGGTTAGCGCACTTGAGTGTGTAGCCTCAACAGGTAAATGCAACAAACAGGACAAACTTTAAATTACAAGCGCAAAAGCGCGTTAAAGCTGGCTTTAAAGCATGAAGTTAGAAAGAGATAGGAAATGGCCCAAAACAGCCAATAAGCTACAGGTCACTGGGCTGGAACCACTCCTCAAGGGACAGATAGGCTGCTCAGAGCTCCCCACTCTCACTGGTGAACAAAGAAGCTTTCTCCTATCCAAATAAGGATATGGGCAACGCAGGAACAATGACACAGCCCAGAGATCAGCAATACCCGAAGACTGGACTATTCTAGTTCAGTAAAGGTGGGAAACAAGGATTTTTTTTTTTACAAAGTAGCAGAAATTAGATACAGAAACACAGTAAATGCTTTAATTCGGCTAGCGCACTTGAGTGTGTAGCCTACCAGTTAAACTAAGCAAAAACAAACTTTAAAAGTGCAAAAAACTCAGAAATACAGGCAGGAATGCAATAAAACAACTTTGCAGAGCTTATTTAGTTAAAGAAACAGAGAAGTCTATATATACATAAAAGCAGCTAAAACACACAAACACTTCAGATGCAGTGCAACCTAGAGCACATGAGTTGTAGCAATATTAAGGCAATTACAGTTATAATAAATGCTCTGAAATATACTCTATATTTCCAAAATGTTTGAGAATCACAGTCAGAACACAAGGAGGTTCAGGCAAAAAAAAAAAGTTTTTTTTTTTTTCCCCATTTGAAAGGGAAAAAGGAGAAACAGAAGGCCTTATCAAATGTTCTCTCTGTACTAGGTAGAATGAGCTAATGACACTAGACTGGGAGGAGTGTCACAGATCAGATTTACAGTAGGGGCGGGCATCTGCAAAGCCACCAAGAATAAGAGCAAGACACCAACTGGGAGGGAGGGTGGTGACAAATAGCCTAAAGACATTAGCACTAGAGAAAGATTTGTAAAGATACAGAATGCTTTTAACTGCAAACAAATCAGTTACTTGTGCAGATTAGTTAATAGCAATAAAATACATTCGAAGACTAAAAAGCAGACAATAAAAGTGCTATATATTAATTGTTAAAAACAATAATCTGTATAAATAATCGAAAAAAAAAACATGATACTTATATATCTCAGCTAACAGCTGCGGTCAACAACTCCACTCTGCTCAGTGTATATAGACAGAAACCTTATCAAAGTTAGGGCTTAAATACCAGAAGAACAACTTTTTTTTTTACAAGAACACAAAAGAACCAGCCCCCACTCAGCAGACTATTAACACAATTTAGCCAAGTTAAAGAGAGGCTTCAGCTAGAAACAATAGCCTACAGACAGTAGCACTAGAGAAAAATTTGTAAAGATACAGAATGCTTTTAACTGCAGACAAATCAGTTACTTGTGCAGATTAGTTAATAGCAATAAAATACACTCTAAGACTAAAAAGACAATAAAAGTGCTATATATTAATTGTTAAAAACAATCTGTATAAATAATCGAAAAAACAGGATACTTGTATATCTCAGCTAACAGCTGCGGTCAACAACTCCACTCTGCTCAGTGTGTATAGACAGAAACCCTATCAAAGTTAGGACTTAAATACCAGAAGAACAACTTTTTTTTTTTTTTACAAGAACACAAAAGAACCAGCCCCCACTCAGCAAGCTATTAACACAATTTAGCCAAGTTAAAGAGAGGCTTCAGCTAGAAACAATAGCCTACAGACAGTAGCACTAGAGAAAGATTTGTAAAGATACAGAATGCTTTTAACTGCAGACAAACCAGTTACTTATGCAGACTAGTTAATAGCAATAAAATACACTCGAAGACTAAAAAGCAGACAATAAAAGTGCTATATATTAATTGTTAAAAACAATAATCTGTATAAATAATCAAAAAAAAAAAAACAGGATACTTATATATCTCAGCTAACAGCTGCGGTCAACAACTCCAGTCTGCTCAGTGTGTATAGACAGAAACCCTATCAAAATTAGGGCTTAAATACCAGAAGAACAACTTTTTTTTTTATAAGAACAAAAAAGAACCAGCCCCCACTCAGCAGACTATTAACACAATTTAGTCAAATTAAAGAGAGGCTTCAGCTAGAAACAATAGCCTACAGATAGTAGCACTAGAGAAAGATTTGTAAAGATACAGAATGCTTTTAACTGCAGACAAATTAGTTACTTGTGCAGATTAGTTAATAGCAATAAAATACACTCGAAGACTAAAAAGCAGACAATAAAAGTGCTATATATTAATTGTTAAAAACAATAATCTGTATAAATAATCGAAAAAAAACAGGATACTTATATATCTCAGCTAACAGCTGCGGTCAACAACTCCACTCTGCTCAGTGTGTATAGACAGAAACCCTATCAAAGTTAGGGCTTAAATACCAGAAGAACAACTTTTTTTTTTACAAGAACACAAAAGAACCAGCCCACACTCAGCAGACTATTAACACAATTTAGCCAAGTTAAAGAGAGGCTTCAGCTAGAAACAATAGCCTACAGACAGTAGCACTAGAGAAAGATTTGTAAAGATACAGAATGCTTTTAACTGCAGACAAATCAGTTACTTGTGCAGATTAGTTAATAGCAATAAAATACACTCGAAGACTAAAAAGCAGACAATAAAAGTGCTATATATTAATTGTTAAAAACAATAATCTGTATAAATAATCGAAAAAAAAACAGGATACTTATATATCTCAGCTAACAGCTGCGGTCAACAACTCCACTCTGCTCAGTGTGTATAGACAGAAACCCTATCAAAGTTAGGGCTTAAATACCAGAAGAACAACTTTTTTTTTACAAGAACACAAAAGAACCAGCCCCCACTCAGCAGACTATTAACACAATTTAGCCAAGTTAAAGAGAGGCTTCAGCTAGAAACAATAGCCTACAGACAGTAGCACTAGAGAAAGACTTGTAAAGATACAGAATGCTTTTAACTGCAGACAAATCAGTTACTTGTGCAGATTAGTTAATAGCAATAAAATGCACTCGAAGACTAAAAGCAGACAATAAAAGTACCATATATTAATTGTTAAAAACAATAATCTGTATAAATAATCAAAAAAAAAACAGGATACTTATATATCTCAGCTAACAGCTGTGGTCAACAACTCCACTCTGCTCAGTGTGTATAGACAGAAACCCTATCAAAGTTAGGGCTTAAATACCAGAAGAACAACTTTTTTTTTTTACAAGAACACAAAAGAACCAGCCCCCACTCAGCAGACTAATAACACAATTTAGCCAAGTTAAAGAGAGGCTTCAGCTAGAAACAATAGCCTACAGACAGTAGCACTAGAGAAAGATTTGTAAAGATACAGAATGCTTTTAACTGCAGACAAATCAGTTACTTGTGCAGATTAGTTAATAGCAATAAAATACACTTGAAGACTAAAAAGCAGACAATAAAAGTGCTATATATTAATTATTAAAAATAATAATCTGTATAAATAATCAAAAAAAAAACAGGATACTTATATATCTCAGCTAACAGCTGCGGTCAACAGCTCCGCTCTGCTCAGTGTGTATAGACAGAAACCCTATCAAAGTTAGGGCTTAAATACCAGAAGAACAACTTTTTTTTTTTACAAGAACACAAAAGAACCAGCCCCCACTCTGCAGACTATTAACACAATTTAGTCAAGTTAAAGACAGGCTTCAGCTAGAAACAATAGCCTACAGATAGTAGCACTAGAGAAAGATTTGTAAAGATACAGAATGCGTTTAACTGCAGACAAATCAGTTACTTGTGCAGATTAGTTAATAGCAATAAAATACACTCGAAGACTAAAAAGCAGACAATAAAAGTGCTATATATTAATTGTTAAAACAATAATCTGTATAAATAATCAAAAAAAAAAAACAGGATACTTATATATCTCAGCTAACAGCTGTGGTCAACAACTCCACTCTGCTCAGTGTGTATAGACAGAAACCATATCAAAGTTAGGGCTTAAATACCAGAAGAACAATTTTTTTTTACAAGAACACAAAAGAACCAGCCCCCACTCAGCAGACTATTAACACAATTTAGCCAAGTTAAAGAGAGGCTTCAGCTAGAAACAATAGCCTACAGACAGTAGCACTAGAGAAAGACTTGTAAAGATACAGAATGCTTTTAACTGCATTCAAATCAGTTACTTGTGCAGATTAGTTAATAGCAATAAAATACACTCGAAGACTAAAAAGCAGACAATAAACGTGCTATATATTAATTGTTAAAAACAATAATCTGTATAAATAATCGAAAAAAAAAAACAGGATACTTATATATCTCAGCTAACCGCTGCGGTCAACAACTCTACTCTGCTCCGTGAAAGAAAGGTAGACTAAAAGCAGTTAATAACTGCAGTGTTGAGGAATCTGGTGGGGTACAGGACACATTTGTAATACCTCACTAAAATACAGATAATGTAACCAATATATAAAAAAGATATGTGATTTACAGAACACCATCTTATAATGCAAGGCATGTATCTTGGGTGGAAATTTCCAATAAAACATTAATTAACTAAGAAGATAGTAAATATATGATTCAGGGAGCTTGTACTACTCACAAAGGGTATGAAGCCTGAAACATGAATGTCTATCATTATTTTCTAACTTCAGTCTTTAATGATTTGCCACTAATTTCCCAAAAACCCCACAATTTTATGAGGAATAGAAAAAAATCTGGACTTTCTGCGAAAATGTATCCAGTTGATAGGTATGACGTCCCTCAGTATGATTTGTTGTTTAAAGTGGTTCTTAGTTTGCTGTTCTTTGATTTTTGTTATGGCATTAATATATCTTTTTTTGTTTAAGTTCTTTGTTGCCTATGTAGCCTGGGCCATGCCTGAAAACGTTCTTTGGGCCAATGCCCCCACTCCATTAAAAGATGGTAAATAGCATAAAACTATAAAGGAGCAATGTAATCTTTAACATAGTTGACATAATGGGTAACGGCTTTGTCTGTCATGCACAACATACAAGGCTTGAACCTGACCACTGGTTAATGCCTGTGCAGAGTTTGTATGTGGTCTCTGTACAGTACTTCCCACCTCCCAAAACATGCTGGGTGTTTTCACCTCAAACTCACCATAAAAAATTGCCTGGAGTCACGGGTAGGACCACAAACTGTAGGCGGTGCCTGTTGAGGTAAGAATTGTAAGACTAACTACTTTGGGCATTAACTGTGAAGTGCAGTATCCTCTAGTAGGAGATCACTCATCATAGACTACACACCATGTCAGGGATAGCCAATCAACAGTGTTAAAACTGGCTGTTGGTGAGCTGGTCATTTTGACTAATGTTGCCAAATGGGTTGCAGAACTGGCCTACTCCAAACTACACAAGGGATCATGATAATATTCTAAGGGGCCTATGTGTCCTATATGTCAGAGTGTGCCTTCCATAATAGCAGCCCTAGTTCAATAAGCTACTGGATAGGTAGTGTCTGGTTATCTAGCTTGGGTTGGCTAGCATATCACCAGATCATCAATAAGATCTAAAGGTGTTAATGCTCAATACTACAAGTCTAAACAAAAAACTCCAAATCCTTCAAGCTCTTTTCACAATGCTAATCTGTGTGGTCACTGAGACAGGTTTAAAGCCACAGATAGCACATCGGTAGTGGAAGGCTATAACGCCTTCCACACATTTAGACCAGCAACTACACAGACAGAGACTAAAGGGGGAGGTATTTCAATTTACATCAAAAATACATCCAAATTAATATACCTCAAGGCTGGTCAAAGAGGGCAATGCACTTGAGCTTCTCCATGTTCAAATCATCACACACAAAATCACATACTTCTTCCTTGGAAGCTATAGGTTCCTATTTATGGTCCAGGAAAGCCATAGCTTGTGTTTAAACTTAATGGAAACACTCACCATCCATCCCAATATCATATTCATGGGTAACTTTAATTACCCCACTATTAACTGGGAATAATTTAGGACAGTAAACGCGCAGGCAAAGAATTTCCTGAACCAGATTGTCACTACATCAAACAGGCATAAAGATATACTGGGTCTGGTCGCCACTAATATGGGAGAGTGCTGCACACCCCCTAGTGTAATGTCTTCTCTGATAAGGTCACATCACAAAATGGTCTTCTTTGAAGTAAAAATAAATCCTGGAACTGCAGCTAACTCTGGAATGTTCAAGAACTATTCAAAGGCTAATTTTCTATTACTAAGTGACAATCTGGCAACATTTCAAGTCCCCCAAAAACCTGAGAAAACTGCTGCCTATGCAGAACTGTTCACTTAAACTCTATACAAGCATATTAATAACTGTGTAGAGGCAGTTGTACATACCAGGAAGAACAGAACTAACTCAAAAAACAAGATCCATGATGAAATCACAACATCAATAGGCTGTATAGCAAAAAAAAAAAAAAAAAAAAGAAGAGAGAGAAAATCATGGCAAAAAGTAGGAGGTATAGCACCCAGCAAGATAAAAGAACTTTTACACTATACAAACAACTCAGAGGACAAATAAAGTCTAACAAAGCCATATTTGCAGTAAATCTGGCCCTGCAGGCCAAGGACAACCACAAAGCATTCTTTAGCTATGTCTGCAACCTCAAAGGCAATACAAAACTGTGAGTGCAGAGCTGATTGTCAATGGAACCACCTATACTGACCATATAGGGTCCAAATGAAGAGAGGATGTGTCAGCAAGTGGAGTAGCATTGCTGAAATTGAATTCATCCTTAAGTCTTGGTGAGTAGCTTCACAAGGTTGACCTTGTTTTTCACAAAATCTCACCAAGACATCACTGATATATAGATTGTATTTTATATCCCATATATCATGGACAGAAGTAGGTTAATTTTTTAAATAAAACAGCTGGATGCACAAGCCCCAAGATAAAAAAAATGCCCAATCCTGGTAGGCACACTGGTATTAAGACTGGAAAAAATTAGAATAAAATCCTGAAGACACTGAAACATTCCTACAATGGGGCCAGGCCAGGCCCAAGGGGAAGATGCCCCCCTGGAGTAGAAGGAAGTAGTAGATCACAAAAACTGATAGGCCATAAAGACAATAGAGTGAACTACTGAGGATAAGAAATAAATTATGTTTTGTTACTATTATGTAAGAAGCACAGAATTTCCACACACAAGACATACAAAATATTATGACAGAAATTAGAGGAAAGAAAAATACTTCCACAAGAAAAACTGTCAGAAGCTTCAAATAAAAATTGTGTTCATTAATACAAAAGATTTATGAAAAACATATAGAGCAAGAAACTTTGATCTCTTTGGAAAAAGAAGCATCTGAGGAAATACAAAAATATAAAGAACAAAACCTAAAGATTTTTCAAAGATATAAAAAGGAATATGGATATGGAAAAGAGAGATCTGATATGGTACAATATTTATGGAAAGGAGAAAGCCAAATTAATCAATACAAAAAAGGCAGCCCGAAGATATTTGTAGAGAAATAAAGGCAAAGGCATCCAGTTATGGAAAATTTCACAATACAAAAAATAAGATCACAAGGAGAGAATGTAGAACAGAAGATTAGTAAAGTAGAAGTTAAAAAAATATAAGTTAAAGTTAGGGAATACTTGCGAAGTGAAGGATCTAGTGTAGAAAGTATAACACAGGTTACATCACAGCAATATGAAATGAGTCCCCAAAGTAAGGAGAATAAGGAAGATCAGGAGACATCAGAAGAAGAAATATGGACACGAGAAAGAAAAAAAATTAATATGATGTAATATTTATGCAAAGGAAAAAGCAAAACTAATCTATACAAAAAGAGCAGCACCAAAGATATTTGAAGAGAAATATAGGCAAAGGCATCAGGATATGGAAAATTTTACAATAAAAAAATAAGAAAATGAAGAAGAAAAGTAGACAAGAGGATAAGTAATGGAGAAGTTAAAGAAATAGAAAATGAGGTTATGGAGTACCTGTGAAGTGAAGGATTTAATGTAGAAACTCTAACTAAGGAAAACACCATAACAGGATAGAGTAATGGATCCCCAAATTAAGGAGAAACCACTGGAGTGAGAAACATCTGATCAGTTGCCATGTGACACTACTTTGGAGTCTTCCAAAAGAAACCAGTACAAATGTTCAGTTGGGGTTGCACAGCAATGGAAGGAACAGGAAACTGTGGCAACTCTGATGCAGTCAGTGTTGTGGAGTGAAGGCCAGAGAGTTCCCATATGGCAAAGCAATGGATGACACAGGCTGAAACTGAAGAGAATGTGGCACAGGAAGATGATCTGAATCTTTCTGTAGAATGCCCACAGGAAATGGAGAACAAAGAAGGTGCTCTCAATTTAGAAGAAAATTATCTAAGAGAAGAGTTGCTTGATTTAATAGAGATGGGCAGACATATTAAGATTAATAAAAGAAATAGACTGCAGAAAATCAATAAAATCCAAAAAGTTACAAGTTTGATAAAACAAAGACGCACAGTAATTAGGACTGTCCATAGAGATTCATGCAATATAACAGATGTAAACAGGATATGTTGCTGTGTAGCTAAATGAATAACTGATAGTCTTACCACAAAACCACAAGGTAGTAAGGGAAAGGAAGGGAAGAAATCGAATACCACCATGGAAGTATCGAATAGTGAAAACTATAAAGTAATTAAGACAAAGAGGTATCACTGTTGGAAGAGTATAGGAGAGGGACCAGATCAACAAAAATACTCAGAAAAACAGATGTGATAAAACTAATGTGCAGTATCAGAACAGATCAGGATCTATCATGCACTATCGCAAATAAATTAAAAATATCAGCACAGGCAGAAAAAAATTAAAAGATATGCAGATAAATATAAAGGAAAAGTACAAAATAAGCAATTTATTGATGACCCAAAAAAGGTTTATAGAGAATTATGAAACAATGTACAAGCAATTGAAAAACCTCCAAAAAAAGGAATATATACATTTTGGAAAAATATCTATGAAGACCTGGTGGAACATAACAAAGACACTAAATGGATAGAAGAAGTAAAAGAAAGAATAAGAATTTCAAATGTATAGAATATGAAATGGGATGAAGAAATAGCCAGAGAAATTGAAACAACTTAAGAAAATCTACTAACCAGAAAACCCCAGCCCCAGATGTAATACTTAACTTCTGGCTAAGAGTATTAACATCTTTATATGAAGATTTAGCCATGAGTAAAAACAATTTTTTATGCACACCCAGAACAGACACCAGCTTGATTAACAAGAGGAAAAACAATACTCATACTTAAGAGTGAACCTACAAGCTATTCTAAAAACTATAGACCAATAACTTGCCTTTCGGCAATGTATAAACTTTACACTGTAATTAATGCAGACATGAGTTTATAGTCATTTAGAAGAAAACTCAAATCAAGACAATAGAGCAAAAAGGTAAAAAAAGAAAGTCACATGGAACAAAGGATCATTTGCTGTTAAATACATTCATAATGAAGAATTGTAAAAGAGGAAGATTCTAAGTATGGTATAGATAGACTACAGAAAAAGCATTTGACAGTATCCCACATTCGCGGATAAAAGAGTGCTTAAAAATGTATAAGGTACACCCTACACTGATCGATTACATTACAGTGACCATGTAACAGAGGTAAACCACTTTGCAGTTAAGGCATGATAAAGGACAAATGACTATTCCAGGTATAAAATTTCAAAGAGGGGTATTCCAGGGTGACTATCACCACTGCTATTCTGTCTTGTCATTAATCCATTAAGTTGTCTACTTAACCGAGTAGGTCATGGCTATAACTTGGCTCCAAGAAAACAACAAAGTGTGAAGACTTCTCATCTTCTTTTTGTAGATGATTTAAAGCTGTATAGGTCATCAGATGAGGAACTCAAATCACACCTGAAAGTGGTCAAAAATTTTTAAGATGATATAAGAATGCCATTTGGTCTTGATAAATGTGCAAAAGCAACCTTTAAAGCAGGAAAGCTACAATACCAAGAGAACATCAGTTTGGGACAGGAAAGTGATAAAAAAAAAACCTGATTAAGATGGAGTGTAAAAATAATTGGGAATTGTGAAGGGTCAACAATAAAACATGAGCAAATGTGAATAAAACTCATTAAAGAATATTTTAAAAGATTACAATTAATACTGAAAACAGCATTGACATCTAGGAACAAAGTCCAAGCTATAAACCAATTTGCTTTTCCTGTCCTAGCTTACAGTTTTGGAATGACTGATTGGCCCCAAAGGGTGTTAGGTTAGACAGGAAAACAAGAAGGATGTTTCATGCTCATCAAATCATTTATAAAAATCAATACATACCAAGATTATATATTTCCCATTCTGACAGAGGTATTGGCCTCATCAAAACTTATTACATGTATAGATCTGCAATCTTGGGACTGCATACATATCTGCTGACCTCAAAGGTCCAAAGTAGTGAAAGTTTTGAAACATGAGGAGAATAAGTCTAAGATGACTTCCCTGTTTAGTTTAGCAGAAGCATATCAGCATCAAGCAGGAATGGAAATCAAACTAGAAGTAGATAAAAATCAGGCAGCAACTGAATGTGTCAAAAAACAAAAGAAAGAATATAAGCTGAAGGATCAGACGAGAAGGCAACAAATGTGGAAAAGGCATAAATATAGTTGCAAGTATAGGAAGCTCTTAGAACAAGCTCATGTTGATCAGGATCAAATGCAAGAATGGTTAAGGAGAGGTGAATTTAAAACAAAAGATGAAAGGTTAATATTGGCAGCCCAAGATAGGGGCACTATGTACACGTTGGTTGACAAAGTCCATTGAACATGTGGGAGAAATGGACAAATGTAGGTTTTGTAAAACAGAATTGGAAACAGTCACACATCTTGTAGCTGGTTGTAATATATGAATGGCAGAAGGCCTTTATACTGAAAGGCTTAATAATGTGGCAATACTCTTTCATTGGGGATTGTGCAAACATTATGGTACTGAAGTGTCTGAAGAACACTGGAAACATGAGCCACGAAGCATCATAGAAAATGATGAACTGTACATCACATGGGCTCACACCTTACAAACAGTTCAAAAAATAGATGTGAGAAAACCAGATATAGTAGTCCATGAAAAGAAGACAAAATTAGCATTGATCATTGAAATTGCTACACCCACTGGCTACAATGTCTTACAGAGAGAAAAATAGTCATAAAATACCAGGATTTGCTGGCAGAAATGAGGGCAATGTGGAAGACAGTCACAGTAGTAGTAGCAGCAACAGGTCTTATAAAAAAGAATTTACAATCATACTTAGATATGTTACTGATATATGTAACTCCATACAAATTGCGGAAGGAGTCATTGTTGGACACATTGCGGGTGCTGTGAAGAGCACTTCTGGCTAACAAAGATTGAAACAATACTAATTTCATGAACTTTAATTGTACTTTGACTTAGGAATGGGGTCCATTCCCATCATGGTATTAGAAACCCAAAAAACTTGGAGAAAGTTTAAAAAAGGGATAGACCAGAAGATACAGCAAACCTAATTGCTGAGAAATTCAGCTCCAACATTATTACCTTCTCCCCCTCAACTACCTCTGAGGAAATACCATTAAATATAACTACCTTTACTTTGTCTTTTGGCTTTTCCCAGTTAGGGGTCACCACAGTGGATCACCTGTCCACAGATTGATTGGGAGTGGTGTTTTTATGGTGTCAAGTTGCCAGCCCGGTGCCCAACATTCACAGAAGGCACACACACACACCTACCTGCATGTCTTTAAAACTCACTTGACTGCAGGGAGGATATGCAAACTCCACACAGAAGGTGCTCCAGCCAAGAATCAAACTGGAGAACCTCTTGCTGTGAGGCAACAATGCTAACAGCTGCACCACTATTACCTATCACTAGGGAAAAGGTACTTAATGCTCTCTCTAAGGCCAACAACACTGAATCAATGGGCCCAAACAATATCCTAGCATGCATTCTAAATAGCATGAAACATGACCTATCAGACCATCTGCAATTGCTATTCAACTGTAGCCTTCAAACAAGTTCTGTGCCTCACTGATGAAGAACAGCAACTGTCATCCCTTTGCACAAATGTGGGCCATCTACATACCCTGGAAACTGGAAACCTATAAGTCTCACTAGTGTTGTATGCAAAGCCAAGAAAAAGTTTATGAGCAATAATGACATGGGAAATCTCCAGAATGGTCCCAACCCAGTTTGGTTTCATCAGGGGCAGGTCATGCCTACTTAACCTGATGGGCTTCATTGAGAAGGTCACTAAAGCAGTAGATGAGTGCAAAATGATCCACACTGCCTACATTGACTTGGCCAAGGCATTTTACACAATACTCCACTCAGGCATTGTTGACAAACTCAAGAGGTTAGGTATAAACCCTTATGTCACCCAGTGGATAACCTGCTGGACAGAAAAAGTTAGAATTGGTGAGTCCACCTCTAAAAAGAGGCCACTCACAAGTGGAGTCCCTCAGGGATTGGTCCTGGGATCACTCATGTTTGGCATTTGCTTTTATTAAGTCACTAAAGTGAATAAATTTGCAGGCAATTACCAATTTGGAACAGTCATAGAACCCCCCACTAACACAAATGTTCTCCAGAAAGGGCCAACTCAGACAAATAACTGGTGTCAGAGTCATGAACTAAAACTAAAAACCAAGAAATGCATAAGTGTATCCTTCAAGAAGTTATCCACTCCTGGTAACCATCATATTGACAACACACCAAGAGCTCACCCAGTAGTTATGGACTTAGAGACGCACACAAACAGTAATCTAGCTTTTCACCATCATGTGTCTACAAGTACTGAGGAAACCATTTTATGTTGTGCAACTTAAAAATAAAGGTATGTCATCTAGGTCCATGGAGGTCACTGTTCCTCTGTATTCGGCATTCATCAGACCTATCACTGAGTACAGTGTCCCTTCAGTATATACCTAACCATACACATCCAACAACTGGAACGTCCATAAAGGTTCCTTCCTAAAATAACACTGGGTATAAGTATCATGTCCTATACAGACCACCTCAAGGCCCTATCTCTGTATTCTGTCTCCTGCAGGCTGTTGAGGGGAGATCTATGCCTGCCATACAAAGCATTGTCAGACTTCACCCTGATAGACCTCTTGCATAGCTGCAAAACATACAGCATCAAAATTACCTATTCTAAAGACTTAAACCTTGCCTGTTATATAAATAGGGCATGCAGTACAAAGAGGTATACATTCCCAGAGACTTCTCTGGAACAGGCTCAACATCCATGTGAAGTAGACTTCCTCCCTAGCCCAATTCAAGTGTAACCTGGACAATTGGATGAGGAACAAGAAATTCATCCTTGTTTTGTCACCTATAGCTCTAATGGACACAGGGGCCGGTAAATGGTTCATCTCCCAGATCCCTGCTTGTAAATGCTTCATTTCCCAATCCTCTGCTTACACTTATCTAGTGTACCAGAACTTGTCAGAGATTTGGTATGCATGGCTCGGCTTGAAAAAGCTCTTGTGGTTGTTCGCATAATACACACCTATGAACCTATAAGTAAAACATTCATTTTGCAGGCGGGGAAGCCTCACTATACCCTCCATGTGTGACATCATACATGCTGTTCATTATATAAAACATCTGAGACTGCACTAATCCTTCACTGATCAGAGAGACACAGCAAATCTAGTGGCTTGAATCAGCTCAAACTTCACCACCCCACTCCTCCCTGGCTACCCCCCATAAAAAAAAGTACTAGCATACTCCCCCCAACTATTATCAGGGATCAGGTTCTGGTGGCACTCATTAAGGCCAAAAACACTGCCTCAATGCGCCTCAATGATATCCTCTGTTTGCCTTCGGAATAGTCTAAAACATGACCTATAAGGACCACTTGAGGCACTCTTCATCTACAGCCTCAAAACAGGTTGCATACTAAGTGAATGGTGAACCGCAACTGTCATCCTTGTACATAAGAGGATATCATCAACCAACCCCAGGAACTGCAGACCACACCTCTAAACTGTACCAAATTCCTCAGAATTTACCGGTTTTGCAGGAAAAATATTGGGATGCTGCAAATTACTGAGTGGCCCCCTTAATTTCTGAATTTCCCTGTCTTTTTATTTATTGTTTTTATTAGCACTTTAAATTTATGGCTGATGTAACCACCAGCCTACAGGGGCATGTGTGATGACATCAGCTACTGTCTGTTGGACTCGGAGGGAAATAGGGAATATAACAGCAATGGTGGCTTATGTGCATACGTTTTGCCGAGTTCTCCCACATGTCCCTGGCCTCCAGATGAGAAAACTTATTTAACAGGCTGGTATGCTTTCTTTTTATTTTATCTGCTGGGCTGGCCAAGTGCGCAGTTAATTTGTTTTATCATAAGTTTGTTCGTTGTTATGCATTCTTAAGTCTGGCCAAGAACTGTGTGCATTATAAGTCCAGCGTTTTGTGTATTTAGTTTATCTGCTGGCATTAACTGTTGTTGTGCATCAGTTTATCTGTTCATTAGGTGTGTGCATTTAGTTTATCTTCTAACTGCTTGCAAGCATTATTTTATCATGCTGCCATTGTTTTGATCTGCTAGCTGCAAACATTATTTTATCATGCCCCGACCAAGTTTGGCTTTGTTAAGGGCAGATCATGCCTACTAAACCTGGCTGACTTCTTCGAGACAGTCACCAAGGCCATAGACGAGGGAAAGGTGGTTCACACAGCCTACCTTGATCTCATCAAGGTGTTCGACACCATTCCTCACTCGAGTATTATAGAAAAACTCACCAGCCTGAACATAAACCCCTACGTCACAAGATGGGTTGCCAACTGGCTTACAGACAGAACTCACATGGTAAGAATAGCGGGCTGCAGGTCCGACTCTAAACCAGTCACAAGTGGTGTCCCGCAAGGCTCGGTTCTGGAACCCCTACTGTTCGGCATATATTTCTCAGATGTACAGGCAAACACAGTAGGACTATGGCTAACCAAGTTCGCCGATGACTGCAAACCGGGAGCCATAACTGACTCTCCGGCTGACACAGACATCCTTCAAAAAGGCCTTACTGAGACAGACACCCGGTGTCAAAGTTATGGCCTCAAGCTAAATGCCAAAAAATGCATAGTCATCCCATTTGGAAAAAACAAAACACCCACGAATTACCACATAGGCGGCAGCCCCCTTAATACAGAAGAGGTAATAAGAGATCTGGGGACCCAGGTAGATAGTAATCTCTCCTTTAACAATCATATTGCCAAAGTAGTTAGGAAATCCTTCTATGTGGCCCATCTAATTACTAAGGGGTTCACATCTAGAAATAAAGAGGTTATAGTGCCCCTCTACTCGTCACTCATCAGACCCATCATAGAGTACAATGCCCCATTTGGGATGTACCTCACAAGACACTTCCAACAGCTTGAAAGACCACAAAAGCACCTCACCAAGAGGATTACTGGCCTCAAACATATGTCCTATGCAGCCCGACTGAAAAAACTCAGGCTGTACTCAGTGGCATAGCGTTTACTCAGAGGTGATCTCTGCCTGACTTACAAAGCCATGTCCAACTCAGAATTGATGGACATGCTCCACCTAAAGAAATCCAAGTCACTGCGAGCTACGCGCTCTAGTGAGTTAAACCTCACCACAACAATAAATAGAACATGCTGGTGGGATAGATTCCTGTCACAGAGACTCCCCATGCTTTGGAACAAAGTTCCTAACTACATTAGGCAGAGCCCCTCACTAACACTCTTCAAGAGAAACCCTGACTAGTGGATGGGTAACAGAAAATACACCCCTGGGATCACTTCATTGGCTCTGCTTGCCAGAGGCTCAGTTAATCAATGGGGCGATGAAAGCTGACACACTCTGGCTAGGCTTGTAATTGCCCTCGGGCAGCTAGCCTAGTACCTACCTATGAACCTATGCTGCTCACGCTTTCTCTTCAAGTGTGCAATAGTGCATCTGCTGGCCATTCAATTTATCTGCTCATTAGAATGCCGCTCACTCAATTATCTGCAAGCATTATTTTAGTTTTAAAGTCCATTCGTTGTTGTGCATCTGTGGGCCATTTCAGTTTATTTGTTCATTTACCTGTTTAGTTTAGATGCTCAGCTGCCATTTGTGCATTTAGTGCATCTGCTATTCAGTTTGTCTGCTCATTAGAATGTCACTCACTTAATTTCTGCTCATTAGAATGACTCACCCAATTATCTGCAAGCATTATTTTAGTTTTAAAATCCATTCATTGTGCATCTGTGGGCCATTTCAGTTTATTTGCTCATTTATCTCTTTATTTTAGATGCTCAGGTGCCATTTGTGCATCTGCCATTCAGTTTATCTTCTCGTTAGAATGCCACTCACTCACTCAATTCTGCTGGCCAAGTGTTATGTTATCTGCTGATTGCCAAGTATCTGCTGGCCAAGTGGGATGGGTGTGTGGGTGCGTGAGTGTGGTGTGTAAAATGCCCCAGTCGAGGGTACCTGGTTCATAGGTTCATAGGCAGGTACTAGGCTATTGGCCCTAGGGCCTATATAAGCCTAGCCAAAAGGTACCCTGGCTTTCGCCACCCAAGAAAAGTATTTTCCTGTGCCACTGTCGAGCAGAGCTACAGAAGTGATCCCCGGGATGAATTTCCTATCTTCCATCCAATCATCAAGATTTTTGTTGAAGAGTGCTAATGAGGAGCTTTGTTTGATATAGGTAGTTTGTTCCAGAGTATGGGAAGTCTCTGGGACAGGAACCTATCCCTCCAGCATGTTCTGTTTATTGTGGTGACAAGGTTTAGGTCCCTAGAGCGTGAAGCTCGGAGGGATTGGGATTTCTTTACGTGGAGCATGTCCAAAAGCTCAGGGTTTGACATAGCTTTGTATGTTAGGCAGTGCTCACCTATGAGTAGGCGATATGTGATGGAGTAAAGCTGTTTTTTTGAGACGGTCTGCATAGGGCATCTGTTTGAGGCTGGTAATCCTCTTTGTGAGGTATTTCTCTGGCCTTTCCAGTTGTTGTAGATGTCTTGTGAGGTACATATGAAAAGGGGCGTTGTACTCTATAATGGGTCTAATGAGTGACGAGTAGAGGGGAACAATGACCTCTTTTTTCCTCGCTGGCTCTGTTCAAGAGAAATCTTGACCTGTGGATGGGAGATCGTAGGTTTACCCCGGGAATCATCTCTGTGTCACTGCTGGACAGAGGCACAACAAACTAATGGGCACAGTATTTTTTCATATAAGGGGTGGCGTAAGCCACAAAACTTTGGGCTAGGCTTATAAATGCCTTAGGGCAGATAGCCTAGTATAAACCTATGAACCTATGAACCTATGAGTGACATTCGCAACACACGCATCACCAGTGCCTTATACAGGCACTGTCAATCACATTCCACTGCCAGATTCAGGTTTACTGTCATAGACAAAGTACATGGAGATAGGAAATGTAAGAGGGGTTGGCATTCCTTACTTAATTATAAGGAGACTAGATGGATTGTCAAGTTAGGTGCACTTTTCACACCAGGGCTCAATGATAAATTATAATATAGCTTTAAATCAAATGAGATGTGATTTCACAGGAAGTGAGGTGGTTTGAATATTTAAAATTGTATCTTGTTGCTTGTAGTATCACTGAAGGCTCTGCACCAAAACCGGTTTGACATATCTGTTCTACAATAAAGATTCCATGAATGTGTCTGTTTTGGAGCTGGCTTTGCTTGTTGATGAGAAATACTTTGCCTAGGTATCTAAACCTCTTCTGCAACATTAACAGATTGGAGGGACAGGTATATCTCGCAGATGATACTGCCGCTGTGGAACAGACTCCTCATCCACATGAAACACAGCTCATCCTTGTCCATTTTCAAGTGCAACTTAGATATATGGATGGGAAACAGAAAATGTATCGATTTACTCCAGAACTGCCCCATGCACTACCAATGGTCAGATGCAGCTCCTAAATGCTTTACATATGCATGGGCCCACTCAAATTATCTATGGGATGATCCCAGTTATTCTCATTAGTGTAATATGTAATTATCAACCATGGGTAAGGCCAATCTATAACCAAGTGGGAAAGAATATTTCAAACACAAAAATGGAACTTAGCTAGATAAAATGGCCTGCAAGAGCAGCTAGCCTAGTACTTACCTTACCTCATCATCATCATCATCCCCCTTTTTCCCATTTACATGGTGTCGGGGTATCGTATTAACTGTCACCAACTCTCTCGGTTCAGTCTTAACTGTCACCAACCAAAATGAGGTACGGGGGCTGCCCTTTTTTGCTTCTTTGGATTCTTCCTTATAGATTTTAGGGTACCTTTGAGGGCGGGCCCCTTAATCTTTTTTTTTAATTGGGGGCTACCCCTTTTTTTCCCCTTTTAAAATCCTTGGGGGTTTTTTACCGTTATTTTTCCCATTCACCACCCCATCCCCAAATTTTCCTTTAAATCCCCAAAAACGGGGTTGGGTTTCCTAAAAAATCCTTAAAATTTGGGCTTTCCCCTTTTTATTTGGGCTAATTTTCAATTGGTTTATTTTCAACGTCTGAAAAAATTGGGTTCTAATTTTTGGAGTAGTTTTAATATAAAACGGGCTAATAATTTCCCCAAAAAAAAAGGGAAAATTTTTAAAAAAATTTGTTCGTTTTGGTCGGGGCCTTGAAAAACCTTTTTCAAAATTTTCTCAATTTTTTTGGGGAATTTGGTTTTCCCCGGGAAGTTTTTCCCCGGGGACCCTTTTGCCTTTTCAATCGGGAAAAACCCAGTTACCCTTCCCCTCCCCATCCCTCCAAGTATTTGTTTTTAAATGCAAAATGGGCAAAATTTCTTTTTATAAACCCCCAGATTCCATATGAATAAATTTACTTTTAAAAACCCCCATCAAAACGGGGAAAAAATTTTTTCAAAAAAAATGAATTAAAACAGTAAAATCCTTTCCCAAAAAAAAAACCAATTTTTCCACTAATTAAAATCCCCTCCCCTGGGGGACATTTTTACAACTTCCCCCTGCATTTCCCCCAAACCCCGGGTATTTCGCCCAAATACCCTTTCGACCCCTACCCCTTCTCTTTTTCCCACTCCTCCCTTTTTCTCTTTTCTCCAAAAATTCCCAAAACCCTTTTTTCCCTTTTCCCTTTTAAATTCCTTTTGGCCCCTTATTTTCCCACCCTTCTGCGGGCATAATTTTAATTTTTTCCATTTGTTTAAGGCCCCTTTTACTCCCTTTTTACCATACATAGATTCCAATTTTTACCCTTTTTTTCAGTTTTTTCACCTTAAAGAAATGTCTTAGCCATTGGGCTCGGTTTTTGTTTACCCCCTTTTTAGATATTCCCTAAATTAGCAAGGTTTTTCCCCCATACTTCCCTCCTTATTTGCCCTTTTCCCAAACTTCCTTTTAACCCTTTTATCGGTTACACCCTTCCCAGTTTTTTACTTTCCCTTTGCTAATTTCAGATCAGACTCCTGTATGCCCTGCCTTAAAATTTTGTTTCCCCTCCAACCCTATTATCCATTCCCAATTGAACACAGGGGGGCCCTAACCCCCCCCCAAACCCCAAAAAAACCCCCGTGGGAAATTTTTTTAAAATATTTTTTTTCCCCCCATCCACAAAATTTTCGACTAAAAATGGACCCTAGCTTTTCTTCCCTTTCTTTTTTCCCAATTCCCGTTTGCCTTTTTTCCCCCTTTCTTTTTTTTGTTTAAATCTTCTGGTAAATCATTTGAAGATCCCCTTTTAAAATCCAAACCATTAAAGAAAAAAACTTTAAAAACCAAAAAACTTAGAAAATTTCCATTTTTCCCCCCCTAGTTTAGAATTTTTACAACTCCCCGCAAAACCCCTTTTAAAAAAGGGCCTAAAAAAAAAAATTTTGCCCTTTAAAAATCAAATTCGCATTTTTTGAACCCAATTCCTTCCCATGGGCCAAACCTCCTCCCTTTTTTGTTGGGGAAATTTTAAAATAACAAATTTACTTTAAAACCCTTTGGGTCCAAACCCTATTAAAACAATTTTAATTAAAATTAAAACGGGGAAACCCTTCCTTTTTCATAAATATTATTTCTTCCCAAAATATTTTTAAAAATTTCTTTTTTTTTTCCCTAATAATGAAAAAAAAGAATAATTATATTTTCTCATTTTTCATCCCAAACTTTAGGTTTCCCCTTACAAAGTTTCTCCTAAACCAAAAAAACAAATTTAATACTTTGCCAAAAATTTTCCCCCAAAAAAAAAAAATTTTAAACAAAAAAAAGGGAAAATCATTTTTAAAAAAAAACCCCCCAACAAAAAAAAAAAAAATTATAAATTTATTGTCCCCCCATCCCAAAAAAAAAAAAGTAAATTTTTAAATACAAACTAATACCACCTAAAACCCCCAAAAAAATTTTTCTTTTTGGTTTAAAAACCCCGTACCCGCAAAACGAACCCGGGAAAAAACCTTTTTTAAGGAAAAGGCTCCAGCCCCCCCCCAATTGAATAGAATTTTTAGATAAATTTTAAGGTTTTAAAACCCCTTAAATTATTTTCCCCAATTAAAGGGAAAAATAAAAAACCTGTTATTAAAACCTTTTTTAAACTTTACAATTTTTACAAATGAAAAACAGGAAACAATACATAAAACATCCAATTTAAAATTTCCAGTTTAAAAAAAAACAAGATTTGCATAATAAAAGTTAAATAAGTCTAAAAAAAAAATTTTTGCTTACGGGGTAACTTTAAAACCCCACAAACAACATTTAATTTTTTTTTGACAAAAATTTTAAAATTTAGCTCTCCAAAATTTTTCACTTTGAAACAACCCAAAAAAAAAATTTTCCTAAAAAAGGAAAAAAATAAATAAAAAATAAAAATAAAAAGAATAAACCTTAAAAAAAACCACCCTTTTATAACCCACCCCAAAAAAAAGAAAATTTTAAAAAAAGTTTAATTTTAATAAAAAAAAGCTAAATAATCTTCCCAAAAACCCCAAAAAATCCCCAAACAAGTAAAAACAGAATTTAGAATTCCAAAAAAAAAATTTCTAAAACCCCAGCATAAACCCCCCCAATTAAACCCCAAATTGTTCTCCAATGGCAAACAAAAGCTTAACGTAAATAAAAATTTTCCCAAAAAAAATGAAAAAAAAAAAAATTTTAAAAAAAAAAATCATTAATTAAAAATTTTACATTAAAAATTTTAAAATTCATTAAATAAAAATGAAATTTCCCTTCCCAGTTTAAAAAAAAATGAAAATTTCCCTTAGAAATGGACCATTTTCCCCCTCCCCCCCTTTTTTTCCCAGTTTTAAAAAAAAAAACCACTTAACAGAAAAACCAAAATCAAAAATTTAAAATTTTTTAAAACGAAAACCCCCCCAATTGGTTGTCTCTCCAAAACTGAAAACTGTTACATTTTTTAAAATTTTGTCATGTTTTTTAATCAAATTCAAAAAAAAAAATTTTTCAGGAAAATTATTAAAAAAAAAAAAACTGTTTTACAAAAAGGCCCTTTTAAAAATTTGTAAAATTAACAAGTGAAAAAAATTTAAAGAAGGGAACCAAAAAATTTTCTTTTAAAACTTTTTTCCCCTAAAAACCCTTAATTGAATTTTTTTTTGGAAGAGGGAACAAATTCTGGAGGGACTGTTTTTTTAATGATTTTTGAAAGAAGAAAATTGAATGAGAGGGGTTAATTAAGAGGGCCCTTGAAAAGGGAAAATCTGAATTTTTGATTGTTATTTTGGTGCTGAAAATGAGGCTTAAATGCACTAATGAACCTTTGTGTATCATGAAAACCCTTTTTGTCTTCAACCATTTAAAAAGTCCACCTTCGTAGAAAAGATCCTTTCCATTCCCTACCACTATTTTCACCCCAGTCCCAGAAAAGACCTCATTTTCCACAAACTCGTTTCCATCTGTAACAAAAGTCAAGAAGGGAGGCAAACAGTTAGCTAAAACTTTTCGGGCCCCAGCCCTCCCTTTTCAAGAAGGGCACCTGATGAAAGTACCCCAGTTTCCTTTTAAAGGCGGGTGTGAATTTAAACAACTAGTTTTTTAAGAGGGGGTTCACTTTTTTAAATTTTTCCCCTATTGTTTAGTGGGATAGTTAATCTTTCCTTTTTATTATTTTTTTGGGAGTTTTAATTTTGGTCCATTAACCAGAAAAGTTTGTACAGTTAAAATGATCCCTGTCCAAAGCCTCCTTTCCAAAAAAAGTTTTCCATAATACCCTCAAAGTAGTTTGTTTACAAATTTGCCATCACACACACAAAAAACCCACACAACACACACACACACACACACACAACCACCACAAACAAACCCCAAACCCCACCCCAAAATTCACTGCAAAACCGAAACCCAACCCGACAAAAATAACCGACGGTCAAAAAAAAAAAACCCCAAACATGCCACAAAATAACAACTAAACAAACAAAACCATCCCCTGCCAAAAACCACAAAACAACACAAAAAACCCAAAATCCCTCAAACCCACAAAAACCCACAACACAACACCAAAACCCTCCCCAAACCCAACCCTAACCTCACTACACAACTTAACCCTAACCAAACCACCCCTAACCCAAAACTATCACTACCCCCCTTTACCTAACCCCCCTAACCCAAATCATTTAACCCCCCTCCCCAACCACCCTCCCCAAATCCTAACCCCTTCCCCAACCACTTAACCCCCCTCCCAAAAATTCCTACCCCAATTTCCCTAACCCCCTACCCAACTCATTTAACCCCCCCCTCCCCCACAGCCCGTCTACCCACTTACCCCCCCACCCAAGCCGTCATACCCATACTTACCACCTTTTCCCATTCGGCATCCTCCGGGGTTTTTTCCCTTCGGTCTTCGCTTTATCTTCGGGCCCTTTTGTCATTTCTGGGGTCGCTTTCAGGTGACACACCAAACCACACACAACACACACACACACACACACACACACAAAACCACAACCCAAACACAAAACACACATTTAATTTCCCCTTTTACCCAATCATCCCTAACCCTTTACCACACTTGTTTTGGAGGGGAAAAAAAAAAAAAAATATAAAAAAAAAAAAATGAAAATTAAAAAAAAAGATTAATAAAATTACAAAAACATGTAAAAAGATATAAAATTTTTAAACTTTAAAAAAGAAAAAAGGGGTTTTATCCCTATAAGCACAAAAACAGTGGGTTATAGGCTGCCGGGGTCCACTTTGGGGGACAAAAATAAAAAAGGAAAGGGCCCCCAAATTTTGGTTTGAAAAAAGTTAAGAGAAACCTTTAAAAAATGTCTGCAAAGTAATACAAAGTCAATGTGCCCCCTTTTCCTCAGAAGGAAAGGCAATGGGGAAAATCATTTAGAAAGCCCCCTGGAAATGATGAAAAACCCCCATTGACAACTTGAACAGTGGCAAAAGGGTTCCAAGGTAAAAAGAAGGCTAAGCCAAAGAGACGGAAAAAAATAAAAGCCTGGAAGGGGCCACACCTCAAAAAGGGAAAGGTTTGGCATTAAGAGGAGGAAATTCTAAAAGAGTTTGGAGGACTCAAACAAATGTGTGAGGCCAGAAATAAATTATAGCTGGAAAAGAATCCGGAAGTCTAAAAAAAGGGGAAAGTCGGGAAAAATTTAGAAAGAAAAGCAGACAAATGGGGGGAAAGAGGCGACAACAAAAAAGGATTAAAATGCAAAGAAAAGGATAATACCAAACAAGGGGATCAGAGTCCTAAAAATTTAAGGCTGCAAGGCAAAAAGAAAGATAAAAAAACGGAGCAAAAGGGGGATAACAACTCGCCACCCCCAAGGGATCAAAAAAAAAGGGCACGAAATAAAGAAATAAAAAAAACCCCGGCCCCAATAAGCCTAAAAAAGAAACCGGAGCCCCCAAAAATAAGTACCAAGGAAAGAACAAAAGAGGATTAGTTAGGAATTAAATTGAAAAGAGGGGGAAGGGGGTTTAAGTTGATAAAAAAGTTTTTCCCCATTTTGGTGCCTTCACAATTCCCCCCCCCCCTGGTTCGGGGTTTCCTCCTGGTCTCCTTTTCCCTTAATTTCTGACTCAGTTTTTAATCTAAAGGGCCAAGGTGGATGGAAAACTTTTAATTTGGGGGAAAACCTTGTGAGGGTACCATTTTGGGGGTAAACTTGGCAAAATTTGGGTTTGTTATTGAAATTTTTATTGGGTTAAAAGCTTTTATTTGGTAAGGTAAGTTTGGGGTTTGTCAAAAAGGTGGTGGTGGAGAAAATTTAAAGGGGTACTTGTATGGGGAATGAAAAAGGGGGGAAAGTTGGTTGAAAAAAAAGGGGAAAAAAAAAAGGGGAAAAATTTTTTTGGGGGTTTCGGGAAATTTTTACTTTATGGGGAAAAAAGGGGGAAAGGGGGAAAAAAAATTTTAAAATAAAAAAAATTTAAATATATATATATATTTTAATTAAAAAAAATATATATATATAACTATATATATATATATATATATATATATATTTTTTATATATATATAAAATTAAAAAAAAAAACAACACACACAAAAAAAAAAAACATTTATTATTTATAAACATTTTTTTCGGGAGGCCCGGGAAAAAGCCCCAAATAAAAAGGGAAAAGCGGAAAAATCAAAAAAAGCAAAAAATACAGAAAAAAAAAGGAAAACCCATATATAATCATGTTAAAAATAGCAGACCTGTATATAAAAGTTAAACAATCAGACATGGGTTAAAGGGTAATGGGCTTTTGGCTATAAACCTAAAAATCCCCTTTTCCCCCCCCAAAAAAATTTTTTTCCTGGGCCCCCTGCAAAAAATTGCCCCCCAGGGTAACCACCCATAACCCAAAATTTTTTTCTTAAATCAATAAGTTTTTTGAATAATGGGATTTGTTAAGATGGGAAGTTTGGGGCGGGAATTTTTGAGTTCTGGAAGAAATTTACCCCAGAGTGTAATAGAGGAGGGTTTTTTTCCGAGCATGTATCAATTGGGTTTCATAGCTTTTATTTGGGAATACCTTGAGTAGCAAATACCCTGGAGTTTTTAGATCGGGATTTTTGAGGCTGGAACCCTTTTGGGGTTTTTTTCTCTTTAGTTTTTGATTCCGTGGGAAATCCAAAAGGACTTTTACAAAGGGCAATGATTAAATGGGGTCAATGTTTTTTTTTTTGGGAAAACCTTTTTTGGGTGGACGGGGATTTTGCAGGAAGGATTTCAAAAAAACTACTGTATTTTCCCCAAGGACCAACTTCTTTTTAAAGCCACCACCTATGTGGTAGTTCATGGGTACAGAGTTTTACCAAAGGGGATGACAATGCACTTTTTGGCACTGAGCTTGAGGCCATGGCTTTGACACCAGGCCCTTTTGTAGGATGTCCACATCATTAGGAGTTTCGATTATGGCTCCTAGTTTGCAGTCATCTGAGAACTTCATTAGCCAAAGACCTTCTGTGTTAGCCTGTACTTCAGAGAAGTAGATACCAAACAGGAGATGACCCAGGACTGAACCCTGTGGTACTCCACTTGTCACTGGTGTGAAGTCTGATTTGGAGTCTGCTACTTTCACAGTGTGGGTTTATCAGACTTATAAGTATCTAGGCTAATAATTATGGCTCAGTTTGCAAGTAGCAAAAAGTAGTGTTTGGCAAAATTATGAAAAAGTAGTTAGTCAGAATTAGAGCAAGGGCATATCCAGTGAGTAATAAAATGTTACTGAGTCAGGATTAGAGCAAGGGCATAGCCAGTGAGTAATAAAATGTTACTGAGTCAGGATTAGAGCAAGGGCATAGCCAGTGAGTAATACAATGTTACTGAGTCAGGATTAGAGCAAGGGCATAGCCAGTGAGTAATAAAATGTTACCGAGTCAGGATTAGAGCAAGGGCATAGCCAGTGAGCAATAAAATGTTGTCTGAGACATTTTTGAATTGAATTAGTGACGGTGCTAGAGTAAGGTCGGCAGGGAGGGAGTTCCAAGTTTTGCCAACAGAGTTTGGCAAAGAGGGAGTCCCCCGCTGAGTTGTTGGTTTTGAATGTTTGGACCAGTAATCTGTTAGATGATCAAAGTGGTCTGAGGTTACTATAGGGGCTAATGATGTTTTTAAGGGCAGGTGTGTTTTCAGGTTGATTGAGTACTTTATATGCAACTACAAGTTGGTTGTATTGAAGTAGGCTCAGTAATTCAAGCCACCCTTGCAGATTTAGGTTATGACAGTGGTGTGTCCGAAATGCTGTATCTGTGGCAAATCTAGCAATGTGGTTATAACAGCTTGAGAGCTTGTTAAGGTCAAATTTGTTCAGACTGGTGAATCGAGGGGAGGCATAGAGAAGGGTAGAGAGTAGGTGGGAATGAGCAGTGACGGTTCTAGCAAGTAAGAAAAGGCTTAATTTTGTATAGGGAGCCAAGTTTTTTATTGATGGTTTTGATAGTTTGGCTCACATGCATATCAAATTTAAGGTTACTATCTACTATGATGTCTAGGAATTTAGTTTGGGCTTCTGGGGAGATAATGGTGCCTTTATTAGATTTAATGGTAAAGAATAGTGGTGAGGACCTCCTAGTGCGGGGAAAAAAGTAGCAGCTTTGATTTGTTAGGGTTTAATATCAGATGATTATTAGAGAGCCAATTTTCCACAGTATTAAATGTATTCTGGGACAGTGTTAACAGTTCTGCCTGGGAAGTGGCAGAGCAGATCAAAGTGGCTTAATCTGCGTATTGAATGCATGTTGCTTCTGGGATGACAGAGTGGGGGTCATTAATAAAGACAGAGAAAAGAAGGGGTCCTAGAAGAGATCCCTGGGGGAGACCTAGGGTGATGGTTAGAAAGGACGATAGTATGTCCTGTCAAAGCACAGCATGTTGTCTACCACAGAGGCAGGATTGAAACCATTGGAGAGCATGGTTATCTAAGGAGAAGGCCTTCAGAGTATGTATGAGTGTTTGGTAGTTAACCATATCAAAGGCCTTGGAGAGATCAAGAAAGAGGGCTGAGGATAGTTTATTATTATTTTGGTAATGGTTTATGACGTTAGAGAAGGAGAGTAGGGCTGAGGTAGTACTATGGAATGGCCTAAAGCCATGCTGGGAGCTAGCCAACAGATGTATGTATGTATGTATATATATATATATATATATATATATATATATATATATATATATATATATATATATATATATATAAAACCATAGGATCATAGGAGGTTACTAGGCTAATGGCCCTGAGGCCCTTACAAACCTTAGCCAAGTGTTTATTCACAAAAAAAGAAACCACAGTCAGCACCTGTTACCTCTGTCAGTGAAGCACACAGGTGGAACCTCTGGGACAAATTTCTGGTTTCCCATACACTCATCAAGGTTTTGCTTGAAAAGGGTCAGCGAGGTACTCCACTTGACATGCATGGGAAGGCCATTCCAGAGACAGGGCAGCCGCTGGGAGACCAACCTGTCTCTCCAGCAGGTTATGTTGATGTGGCATATTAGATTTAGGCCTTTTAAGTGGGTAATGCATGAGTAGTTAGACTTACAGATATGGAGCATCTCTAGTAGGCCAGGGTCTGAGATTGCCTTGTAGGTGAGACACAGATCACCTTTGAGCAATCTGCACGATACCAAGCAGAGCAACAGTGATTTCAGCCTGTCCACACAGGACAGGTGTTGGAGGCCATGGATTCTCCTGAAGCACCTCTGTGGCTTTTCTAGTTGATGCAGGTGTTTGAAGAGCTACATACCAAATGGGGCACTATACTCAATTATTGGCCTAATGAGGGAGGAGTACAGAGAGGTGATAATCTCCTTTTTTTTCCGGATGCAATTCCTTTACTTATGAAATGAACCAAGTATAGGCTTTTCTAACCACTGCTGCCACATGATAGTCAAAGGTGAGATTGTTGTCAACCTGAGTACCCAGGTCTTAAAACAAAAAAGCCGTAGAGCGAGAAGTAGTACTATTCCAAATCCACACCACGAAAGTGACACCAACAACGTCTTTAACGCTTTTATTGAAAATACACATGCGTTTTCGTCCTTTTACTCTAGGACTTCATCAGATAAAACTATTATACACAAATTCTACCTTTATACTTTGTTAACAAACCAATTAACCAATGCAACACCATTTCATTATTTCAAATGCACCAATAAATTTCTCATCTCATTAATATTAATTTCTGAATTGCAAAAATGATCGTATGTGTGAAAACAATACCTTTAAAATCAGTTTTTCTTTTCAATATTATTTAAAAATTGATCTGACATCATATATTAAATTTTTTTTTTTTTTTTTTGGGAAAGTTCTTCATTAAAATTCTACCATAAAAATCATATACTTAATTTTTAGTCATATAGTTTCTGGACACTAGAGGGGGTCTAAGACCAAGGTTTTTAATGTTTTTTTTTTTTAAATGTTTGCGAAATTTTGCACAGAAATTATTAAGTATATGATTTTTATGGTAGAATTTTAATGAAGAACTTTCCCAAAAAAAAAAAAAAAAAAAAAAAAAAAAATTTAATATATGATGTCAGATCAATTTTTAAATAATATTGAAAAGAAAAACTGATTTTAAAGGTATTGTTTTCACACATACGATCATTTTTGCAATTCAGAAATTAATATTAATGAGATGAGAAATTTATTGGTGCATTTGAAATAATGAAATGGTGTTGCATTGGTTAATTGGTTTGTTAACAAAGTATAAAGGTAGAATTTGTGTATAATAGTTTTATCTGATGAAGTCCTAGAGTAAAAGGACGAAAACGCATGTGTATTTTCAATAAAAGCGTTAAAGACGTTGTTGGTGTCACTTTCGTGGTGTGGATTTGGAATAGTACTACTTCTCGCTCTACGGCTTTTTTGTTTTAATACTTGGTTGCTGGTGAAAGCCGCACTTTTTTGGTTTTCTGAGTACCCAGGTCTGTCAACACAGGCTGTATGCTTAGGGGATTGCCATTGATGTGGTAATCAGTAGGGGCCATGTTTTTGTTGAATGGTATGATAATACATTTTTTTTTGCATTTAACTTAAGGTCATGACTTTGACACCAGTCATTTGTTGCTATGAGACCATCTTGCAGTATGCTAACATCATTTGGGGAGTATAATGCCCTGTTTGGCATCTGTCTGGACACATTCAACAACTGGAATGCACAGAGACACCTCACTAAAAGAATACAAGGCCTAGAACACAAAGAGAAGCCTTATTAAAAGGCTACAAGACCTAAACAACAAGTCCTACATTGACTCACTCAAAGCTTATACCTGGCACTCCAGAGACAACAAAAAGGTGACCCAGGTCTGCCATACAAGATATCCTCCAGCACATGACTGATGGATTTACTGCACATCAACAAGTTAAATGGCATCAGAAATACTCTTAGGGATCTAGACCTCTTCTGCAACATCAACAAAATGATTTACAGTAGTGTTTTAACAGCTCAGCATTTAAATGTCTCATTCACTGAAATGAAAGTCAGTAAGCCAGAAACCAATGCACTTAGCACCTCATCAAGTTGAATATGACCATTTTCACCGCTGCTGACACATGTTGTTTAACCCAGTATGTCCAAGATGAAAAACACTTACAGAAAGCCAAGGATGACTGTAGTAATTGTAGAGCAATTAACATGCAAATCATTTGACTTGGGCTTCTCTTACCACAAACTGAAAATTCTGTAACTATTTTTTATATATTTTATCAATTTTTGGTTAATGTAACAAACTTCAAGAAACTGAATTTTCAGTGGAGATTGATATCTGCAGAAAATCATAATAAAGCTATGCATACAGTTGTAAGAGCCCTATTTATAGGCTTACAACACACTTGGAACAGATGTGAAAAAATAAGTTCAGTGAAAGTCAGAGGAACCGCAAATATCAGCTGCCCAAGAAAATAGTTGAGAAACAGAGGTTGACATGGCTGGGTGTAGCGTGCCCTTATCATGTAGAATAGTCTCATTACACCTGTAATGACTGGGTGTAGGCTTTCCTTACACATGCAGAATATAGTCATTACACCTGCAATCAATGGACACAGGGAACTGTATGTAGAACTGATGGCTAGGTGTAGGGTGTCCTTACACATGCAGAATAGTGCCATTACACCTCAAACTTATTGCATGCAGGGAACTATAATGCAGAACTGACAGATGGGTATAGGATGTCCTTATATATGTAGAACAGTAGAACAGTGTCATTACAAGTGTAAAGAGTGGATACAGGGTCCATGAATGTAGAGCTCATGGCTGGGTGTAGGGTGCCCTTATAAATGTAGAGTAGTGTCATTATGCATGTAATTAATGGATAAAGGGTCCCTGTATGTAAAAGTGATGGGTGGGTGTAGTATGTCCTTATACATGCAGAATAGTGTCATTACATCTGTAATTAATGGACACAGGGTCCCTGTTTGCAGAACTGATGGTTGGGTGTACGGTGTCCTTATACATGCAGAATAGTATCATTACACCTGTAATTAATGGATACAAGGTCCCTATATGGTGAACTGATGGCTGGGTATATGGTGTCCTTATACATGTAGAAAAGTATCATTACACATGTAATTAATTAATGGATACTGGGTCCCTGTGTGCAGAACTTATAGGTGGCTGTAGGGTGTCCTTATACATGTAAAATAGTGTACACCTGTAATTAATGGATACATGGCCCCTTTATGTAGAACTGTTAGCATGGTGAAGGGTGTCTGTATATATGTAGAATAGTGTCATTACACCTGTAATTAATGGATAAAGGTCCCTGTATGTAGAACCAATGCAGTGGGGTTTTATACATGTAGAATGCTGTTATTACAACTGTGATTAACAAATACATGATCCCTGTATGTAGAACTGACAGTTCAGTGGAGTGTGCCCTTATACATGTAGAACAGTGTCATTATACCTGTAATTAATGGATAATTGATCCCTGTATGTAGAACTGATGACTGGATGTACAGTGTCCTTATACATGTAGAATAGTGTCATTACACCTATAATTAATGGATACAGGATGGTTAGGTGTAGGGTGTCCTTACATATGTAGAATAGTGTCATTACACCTGTAATTAATGGATACAGGATCCCTGTATGTATAGATGATGGCTGGGTGTAGGGTGTCCTTATTCATGCAGAATAGTGTCATTACTGCTGTAACAGATTTTATATATATATATATATATATATGTATACACATACACATACACACACATATGTATCTCTCTCTCTCTCTCTCTCTATACATATATATATATATATATATATATATATATATATATATATATATATATATATATATATATATATACACATACAGAACCCCAAATCTCTGGAAAGTCTCACATATTATCCCACTCCATAAGGGAGGTAACTCAAATGAACTCTCAAACTTCTGCCCCATAGCCCTACTATCCCCCTTTGCAGAAATTATGGAGAGATGTATTCATTGTCAACTGCTTGATCATCCCCTCCAAAATCACCTACTAGTGGACTGCCAGCATGGCTTTAGGCCATTCCGTAGTACTACAACTGCACTCCTATCCTTTTCAGACTGTATTAATAAAAATCGTAATAACAGCTTCCTATCCTCTGCCCTCTTTATTGACCTCTCCAAAGCATGTGACATGGTGAACCATCAACTACTGTCAGTTATATTTCAATCTCTTTCAATAGATATCCAGACAGTCAAATGGTTCAAGTCATACATAGGAAATAGATAACAAGCAGTCCTCTGGGACAATAAACTATCCAATCTACTCCCTATCACTCTTGGAGTCCCACAAGGCTCTTTTCTGGGACCTCTCCTATTTACTATTTTTATTAACGATCTGAAAACCTCCCTTCCGCAAACCACCTGTATACAATATGCCGATGACTCAACATTGATATGTGCCACCTCATCTTCTGCTGAACTTCAATCCAATACCCAAAAAGTATTTACCTTAGTTGAAAACTGGTTCCATCAATACTGTCTCCTCCTTAACCCCCAAGAAAACAAATTAATACTGTTCACTCCCACTCAGAAGTTCCCTGCTATTAACTTCACAGTTACATCTAATAATGGTACTGTAATAGCACCTGACACAACCACTAAATTCTTAGGTGTAATGATTGATCATAATCTTAACTTCGACTCTCATATTAACCTAACTATTAAATCACTTAATAGAAAACTTGGTTTCCTTTATAGACTTAAACCCTTTCACACAGCTTCAGCTAGGACTGCTATTGCCCAAACTCACTTAATCTCCACCCTCCTTTATGCCTCCACAATTTATACAAACCTCTCTAAAAAGCAATATCAATAAATTGGCAATATCCTATAACAACATAGCCAGATTTGCCACTGGTGCCCCTTTGTGAACCCATCACTGCCAAAATCTCAAACTGCTGGGATGGCTGGAATTGCAAAGCCAACTTCTTTTCCAGCAACTAACTATCATTCACAAGATCTTGCACTATCCCACAAACACTCCCATACTAGCTAACCTTATCAGCCTATATAAAAATCTTACAACCCTAAGATTTGCCAATAGTGTACTAGTATCTACCCTAAAATCCAGTAACAAATCTGGGGATTGCCTGTTTACTGTTTACTAACTCTGTTGGTAACGCTCGGAACAAACTTCCAAGTGAACTAACATCCCTTACATCCACCCCACTTTTCAAGAAACAACTAAGAATTTTCCTAAAATCACAATGGCTATGCCCATGCACCAATCTGGACTGATGTTATCTCCTCTTTCCTGACCACCTTTAATGTCTACAACATTGCCTGACTACCTTTAATGTCTGTAACATTTATTTCTATTGCTTTGTTTTTCCCTACGAGTTCTACTAAAGCAGTACACTGGCCTATGGGAAAAAAAATTCAGTACTGTCACTGTACTGTGTAATTAATTTGCATACAAAATGTGTTTTTAGCTATGTCTGTTAATAAGTTTATTTTGCTAATGATGATGAAGAATTTCCATGTAAATCTCATGTTTTGGAGCTTTTCTCCCCGGGCCTCCACTGAAAATGGACATATATCCAGTCGGACTACCCTGGTCAACAAATGTAAAATAAATAAATATATAAAATAAATAAATAAACATATATATATATATATATATATATATATATATATATATATATATATATATATATATATATATATATATATATATATATATCTATATCTATATATCTATATATATATATATATATATATATATATACACACACACACACACACACACACACACACACACATATATCAAATCATTAAAACCACACATCATCGAAGACGAGATCGTTGAGATGAGAATTTCGAAATCCCATTTCAAGCGAACCAGCAGAAAAACATCTTCCCAGGGTAAGTAACCAATTACTCAAAAAGAAACAAAATCTAAATCACACCATCCCTAACCCATCCAGTAAATATAACAGCTCCGAGATTGCACTACAGTTGGGGAAGGACAAAGTTCACTGTCATGTACAACAGGTTACTTATTCTGAGAAGATCTTCGTTGTTCAGCTGGCTTGTGGAAATGGGATTTCAATATTCTTGTCCTGACGATCTCGTCTTTGATGATGTGGGGTTTCAATGATTTGTAAAATGTATAAATACACACTAATATATACACAGAAATTTACACTGACACACATACACAGATGTGTGTGTGTGTCTACAGTGGATATAAAAACTCTATACAACCCTATTAAAATGCCAGGTTTTTGTGATATAAAAAAAGAGACCACAACAAATCATTTCAAAACTTTTCCCACCTTTAATATGACCGATAACCTGTACAATTCAATTGAAAAACAAACAAATATGTTAGGGGAAAAAATATAAACACTAAAAAACGTGCAATAGGCTGGTTGCATAAGTGCGCACACCCTTAAACTAAAACGTTGTAGTAGTACAGATTTTTGTAGAATGTCCCTATTTTTGCTTCAAATATTTGGTCTGTTCTTCATAAAATCTGTGGTTTTCTGGTAAATAATGGAGGAATGAAGTCAATAAATAACGACATATTTGAGTTTCAGACTTCATATCCTTCATAAAATGCATGCTAACACAAAACCTGTTATTCTAACTGCTTTTTAAATGAACAAGAACAATCTGTACGTATTTCTTGGCCTTTGTCCCAAAATTATTTTAAGCTTCGTCCAGATTTCTTGCGTTAAGGAGTTGAGAGGTATGAAGAGCACTTGTTGTCCTTCATAAATGTGGTAACACTACTAATGCTAGCAAGTATAGATTAATAAGCTTGACTAGACTTCTCTGAAAGATTGTGAAACATATCACTATAGACTTCATAAACAAAGACATTGACAACTTAAAAATGTCTCAACCCAAATCAGTTTAGGTTTGTGAAGTGTTGATCCACCTACCTAAATCAGTGAGCTTCTTTTAAAACGTCACTAAGGCTTTAGATAAGAACAAAACCCTACATAAAGCAGGCGTTGATCTGGGCAAGGCCTGTGATACTATCCCACACTCAGTCATATAAACAAACTAATCAAACTGAAAGTAAATCCATATGTTACCTGCTATAGATCTAACTAGTGCCCAGACAAAATCCATTAACTCAGGTCCAGGGGCACTGTCTTCACCAGAAGACTCATTACTTCTGGAGTCCCACAGGACTTTGTGCTTAGCCTGCTCTGACTCAGCATCTGTTTATCTGATGTCCACACTAATGTTATGGGTGTTTGGCTTATCAGCTTTCCAGATGATTGCAAACTTAAAGTTAACATAAACTCTCTAGTGGACCCAAGGATCATTCAAGACGGTATGTTATGTATAAACACATCATGCCAGTATTATGGGGTAACAGTAATGCAAAAATTGCAATATTGTTTCATTTGGAAAACAAAGCACCCTCATACCTGCCACACAGAAGGTAACCCCTCAATGTCAGTGCAGTTAATAGAGACCTGGGCACTTTTGTATGCCATGAATTCTCCTGTAACCACCATGTCTTTATGGCTGTTATAAAATCCTTCTACCAACCCAGACAGATTACCAAGGATCCAGGATGCCTGGCCTGTGTATAAGACTAAAGGGACCAACAACATTTTAAATACTTGATTCTTACTGTCCATGTCCATGTAATGAAGCTTACATTTTTTCCGGTTTTGTATTATCGTTTGTTTACTTTCTTCCCACATATCCTTAGCTGCCACACTAGAATCATTTTTAATCCATACTCATAAATATTTTGTTTTACCATGTCCCAATAAATATGGCTATTCCTGAACCAGTTCATGTGTGGGTACATAATTTACCTCTATTACCTTTGTTTTAGCTTCATTAATGTTGTATCCAGAAAAGATCTGAAACAGTCTCACAGTTCCACAGCACTGTAATGTCTTTTTTGGGTTTTGTCAGGTACAAAATAATAAAAAAGGGGGATTTTTGTAAAGAGTAATGAACTTTCCCTTTCAATTATGGAGCTGACTTATATAGAAGTTCCACCACACAGGCTTAATGTTTGAATTAATCTCAATAGTTGGTGTTAATGAATGTATCCCTTTCAGTACATATATTCATGACTGAGTAAAATTCAGAAAAGTATGAAGAGCATGTAGTTGCAATGGTGGCACCATAAATCAGTTTATTTAGCCCAACGTGTCAGTTATATTTGTCCAGGACATCAGTAAGTAGCAGTAAGTTGGCTTCTAACTAGTCCCAGACTATATATATATATATGTACACACACACACACACACACACACACACACACACACACACACACACACACACACACACACACACACACACACACACACACACACACACACGCACACATATATATGGTTTCACTTAAGAATCTGGAACTACTGAAATATCGAACTTCAGTAGCCTGAGACCAAAGTGTTGAAACTGCACTTGCGTGAAAGTGCAGAATCACAAATGCAGAAATGCCAAATGCAGAAATGTTGAATCCACGGTTGTGGAGAAGCGTATGTGATGTGGGATTCCCTGTGTTCATGATGTGTGGTGTGGTATGTGGATGTAGCTGGAGATTTAGGTAAGTGATGTTTTACTAGGGGTTTTGGGTAGGGATTTTATTGTGTGTGAGTGTGTTTGGAGTTTTGAGGTGTGGGTTAGGGTAGGTAGGTAAGACTGTGAGTGTACAAGTGGTGAGAGTGGTGGTATTTGTACATATGTGATGTGTGTTTGTGCAAGGGTAGTGTATAATGTGTAGTGGCATTTTTTGTGTGTTTGTATTTTTAGTGCGACCTCTGAGTTAGTATATATAAGTAGCGGGGGGTGTGGGGGTGCAGGTGGGCTTGCCCTCCTGCTTATATGTAGGGTCTACACGTGTGTTTGTTTTGTTGTGCTTGTGTGTGTTTTATTGGTTTGTAGTATAGGGAGGAAGGTACATGTGTGTGGAGTGTGTATGCAGGCAATCGCGATTTTGAATTTCGTGCTTTTGGGGTTTCGGGTTTTTCAGTTTTTGGCTTTACAGTCTCAGGAGGAGGTCTAGCTGGAATGGGCAATCCCCTAGCTACCAGAAGCTGATACACAACTCACACTAGGTCTAGTTCAGAAATACTCCTAGTGGATCTAAAGGAGACTGCAGAAGGGGAATCAGATCTTTCTAGAAAGGGACTAAACCTCTACCCCAAGAAAGAATCATAAGTAGGAGAATATCTAGTCCTTGGCATGAAATCAGGTTTTGGAGCCAATGGAGCCGCAGAAACTGTCATCACCATGGCCAGGGATGGTGCCAAGACATGTGCAGTCATCGAGGCCCATGGAGCCGAAGAAGCTGTCGGCACCATGGACAGGGATGGTGCCAAGGTATGTACAGTCATTGGAGCCCATTGAGCCAAGGAGGCTGTCGGCACAGTGGACCAGGATGGAACCAAAGCATGAACACTCATCAGAGCCGATGTAGGAGCCAAAGACGGCACCGAAGTCAGTGGTGCTGTGTTTGAAACCGAGATAGGAGTGAATACCATGGTCGTCACTGAGGGAGAGGACACAGATCCTGGTGCTGAAGAGGTCTGTGCCGAGGGTGCCGGTGAAGTACGGAACGGACTCTGTTCCCTAACTCACGGAGATGCAGGGACTGAGTGAAACGAAGAAAATTAGAAAGAATTATATTGTCATGAATGCTTTGATATCATCTGTTGTCCACAGATGCCAATTTGCATTGTAATTCCTTTCCAAAGTAAAACAGAAATAACTAGAACACTGTAAAATGATTATGAAAAGCAGCATTTGGCACTGTAGTACTTCTTCAAGTAGAGATCCGGTACTTTAAAATGACTGCAGAAACTACCATTTGTCATAGCATTTTTAAATAGAAGACGATGGCATCCATATTGTCAGCAATATAGTCAATTGAGTTATCCCCTAATAACATGTACTACAAAACTGTAAGCAGTTTAATGCTATTGTACAATACCATTTTGAGCAATCAAGTGAAAGTAGCCTTGCTTTATGCAATAAATATTTGTGCACAATTGATGGAAGACAAATTTTTGAGATATGCTGTAATACTCTGCTTTACACTATGCCATGTTGGGAAACAATATTATGATTGTATTACAGTTGCTTCATGGCAGAATGAGACAATAAACCCATGTAGCCTTTACTTTTATGTGCATTTAACATTCTACTTTCCCTCCATCCCTACATTATCATTTTTCCACCTGTCCCATGCTATCCTGAA
Source organism: Protopterus annectens (assembly GCF_019279795.1). Classification (NCBI taxonomy): domain Eukaryota; kingdom Metazoa; phylum Chordata; order Ceratodontiformes; family Protopteridae; genus Protopterus; species Protopterus annectens. Next base: position 991,961,905 of record NC_056731.1, on the reverse strand, counting down.
TGACTCTTTGCATTCCATCACCACCACCCATTCCAGCAGGCCATTCCATGGGTATACAACCATCTCAATGAAAAAGTAGGTTTGGAGAACCACAGGGAGTTAATCCATAAAATCTGCAGCCTGTGCCTCCTCCTTCCTCCTCCATCTTTTCTGTTCAGGAACACACATTCTCATCTTCCTTTCATGATTGCGTGTACCAATATCATGCCTTCTTTTGTGGTCGCAAATAAGAAGATCTCTAACTACTGTAGCCTATGATCTTATCTTTTCCACACCATCCCATTGACATTTCTAGCAGCTTTCCTCTGGGATCCTTCTAGCAGCCAAATGGCTGATTATATGGTCTTCAGAACTTCATACAGCACTCAAAATGTGGTTGTACCAAAGCCCTGTAGTGTGGAAGCATTTCTGTTTTGCTTTTGCAATGTACTCCCTTGATGGTACATTTCAGCATTTCATTTCCTGCCACCACTCTCCTCTCTTTCTGCTCCTGGTGGTTCAATCCAGGTGTGATCAACCCATAGAACCTTCTACTGCTCTGCTGCAATCAGTTCCATTTCCCTTAGCTGATACTTCAAACTAGGTGTTATTGTGTCCTCAATGCACTGCTTTGCTTTTGTTTTCATTGAACTTCAAGTGCCACCTTTCAACCCACTGTTCAGCTTCTCCAAATCCTGCACTGGAATCTATCTATCCTCCACTGCACCTGTCCTTCTGACATCCACAACTGGTAGATCTAGTTTTCTGCCCTTCAGATAAGTCTCAGCCAAACAAACTGAAGACTGAAGCCAAGACAGACCCTTTCCATGTTCCACTACTCACTTTCCTGATCATAACACTATCCCTTTCACTGTGGTTCCATTATGTAAGATCAACGGCCAATGACTTTGGAACAACATTTGTGATCCTGATTGCTCAAATCTTACAGGTAATGCAATTTTGCAGTTGTAATCCCCTATACCTCCCACATGGGGAGCAAGCCTTCAGCTCTCCATACACACTAATACATACCAACTCCACAGCTACACAGCACTGAGGAAGAGAGAAGCTCTCTAAAGCAATACAGTGTTCTCAAAACATCACTATTGTTTTTCCTCTGATACAAGCAGACAGGTGATTACCTAGACAACATATTCTGAGAAACACAAAACAGCCTCTTCCTACAACCCTCAGAAAATATAACATAAACATAGGAAACATTAGTATTGTAATAATTCTACAAGACAGAAAAAGAGAAATAAGTATTTTCATTTCTTGATCTGATTTTGAACTTAACTTTAACAGTTTGTATCGGCTTTAATTAAAGTCTTTAAGCCTACAGTACTGAATCCAGTACATACATAGTTGCAAGGTATACTGGTCTAATTGCTGTTTTTAAGTCCTGATTTCATTAATTTGTAATGAGTGCATGTCAGGCTACTTTGGGACTTATCAGGGGTAGTTCCAGTTTAGTCACCTCAGAGCTAACGGTCTAATTGTTTTTCCCACCCTATTGTAATTATCTTATGACAATTTGACAGCATACTCTGCACCCACTTATTGGTTGTTGATAATAAGCACATAAGTATAATTTTGCAAAGTCTTTCCCCTTAAACTATGAACCAGGCAAAAATACCTTTGATAAAATTGCTGAATATTGAGTGCATTGATACTGCTTGCACTCATTTTTGTATCAAATCAATGATTTTTTTTTTTGTTTTACTATAATTAGTTTACTGGTTCTTGCTGGTGGCGGAAGAAGGTTTCCAGGCTAGTTGTTATGTACTGAAATTTAAACACTCAGTAGCAAGTCCAGCCAAACATTATTCTAAAACCAAACTCTAAGCAGTTATGGTTAACCCTGCCCCCAGAGTCATTCTTGTCAGTATCACAGACCAGAACTTCTACACAAATTCTCTAGCCAGCCTGACTGAGATGGGTATCTTGAGACACTGTAAGAGTTGTCTCATGCTGTCTGACAGTCATATATACACTCAAACAGTATAATAGAGTGTGTGACAGATTTGCATATATAATATTCTTGGAAACAAAAATCTCACACACAGTAAACTCAGACACCAAATTCGTCAGCAGTACACCACACATCACACCTCTCCAAGGCGATCACAATACACATAATCCATCATATGCTGAGGTTCTAAAGATTAACTTGCCTAAACCTCAAAGACCTTCAAATACAACCCAGGCACAAAGCACACTTAGCATATTAAGTCTACTTCATAATTAGCACAAGGAGTCACAAAATCACAGATGCTAAGCCCGTAAGGCAGGCGTCAACCTAACCAAACATCTCGTTATTGGTGATTCCATTGTAAGATATACAGATGTGTCTCTTATCAGGTTAAGCAAGGAAAGTGTGATGTTTAGTTGCTTGTCTGGTGCCAGGATCCATCAGATCACGCATGCACTCAAGTCCTTGAATAGCAAGTACCAGTATGACTCTGTCATAGTTCATGATGTGGTCAATAACTTGAGGAGTACCTCCTGGATTTTCTGAAGAGAGACATGACAGAGCTCTCAGATTATGTATCCAAGGCAGGTATGAGATTAGCACTGAGCAGCAGTCTACCTTCTCTTAGGATGATGCTGCAATACGAGCAAAAAATAACTGGCTTAGTTTCTGGTGTCATTCAAAGTGGGGTCCAATGTTTGTCAGCCTTGGAGGATATAATTAACAGACTATGCTGCTTCAGCTGGAATGGCTTGCATCTGTCCCCTCTAGGGTTTGATTATTGGCGAAGACATTACTCACCCCCACAGTGCCTTTCAGTACTTTTCTGTTAAACCCCTACCACATCTTTGCGCTGCTGGCGCTGCTGTGTTTTGCCGGTATTTAGTCATTCATAGAGGAGTGAGAAATGTTTATTGTTAAAAGAACTACATAGATAGATTACAACTGTAGCGTATTTTTAATGTCTCCACACCAGATAACTTCATTCAATTGTGTTTTAGTGTTTCACTGCTGGCGGATATTGCATTTCCATGCCATGTGCTTCATTACTGCAATCACGAGCCTTTCCATTTTCTTTTACTTAATGGTAAAACCAGGCAATAACAGACAGTAAACTGACAGCTGCAGGCAGCAAGATAAATAATGATAAATTCTTCATATGCAAGACTTACCGAAATGCCAGACCTGAGTGACACAATGAACTGGTGGCATTATTACAAATAAACCAAGAGATTTTATACACCTAGAATGTTGACAGAAACAAATGTAACCTGTTTACGCTTTCGTAAGAAGCATTACAAGTGAACAGTTGTCACATTCTGCTTGAACACATACATAGCATTACGTAGTGTAGAAATGTTGTCATGAGAAGCATTTTGACAGTAGTAATTTGAAGGAGGACAATTTTCTTTCTTTCAGCTGCAGACTTTATTGTAAATGATTGCACATATCTTGCATCCCTTGGAATCGGAAATGCCCCAGAGAGTAGCAAACTGATTATGAAGTTAGCATTTTTGAAGGAAGTCTTACTAGCAGGTGCTGCAGTCTTCTGATATCCTTTACATGAACAGACCAGCCTGTCTGTAGTATTCAAAGATTACGGCTTCTAAATGGTTAGAAATTAGTGAAAAAGCAGTGCATGCTTGACTTTGTGATAATACAAGGTTATTTTTAGGGTTATTTTACTAACTGTAATTTTGTACAAGTTATTTCATGAGTTATATACACGAAACAAGGAATACTTTGAACTGACAGTTTCTTTAAAAGACTAAATAGTACTCTGCTGCATGTGTTGTCTGCCTCCAAAATTACCAATAAACCTCAAACTTCCCTTTATGAATGCACAATTCTGTGACTTTGGAAGTTCTCCGTTAAATAGAAACTTGAGTGCCACTTGCACAGATGTATTTATCACAGTAAAACTTGTGTCTGCTACTAAAATTCCGGCAAAATACAGCAGCGTGAACTGGTAGGGGTTTAATGGAAAAGTACCTGCCTTTTTTAGGCAATGCCAACCTAATAAATCTACTAACATAACAAAACAAACAAAGTAAAATTTGAAGGTGTTACTGATCCATACTAGCAGCCTGATCAAGAAACTCTACTCCCTATAAGCCCTTCTCAGCCTGGAAGACACTGATATCTGTGTAGTGACTAAGACATGATTTAAAATAGCGAATAGCACTCCGGCTGTGCAGGGCTATAACATCTTCCACATGTTTAGACCAGCTACTGTGCAGGAGGGGAAAAAGGTGGAGATGCATTAATCTACATCCAGAAAAGAATCACATCAAGACTGGTAAAGCAGCATGATGCACTAGAGGGTCTTCATATCCAAATAACTATCAAAAACACCCCATACCATATATTAGCTATAGAACTTCTTCTAGGGCAAAAGAAAGCCACAATACCTATCTACATGAACTAGAATCACTCAATATTAAACTCAGTACCATTTTTCTAAGTGATCTAAACCATCTAACTATAGAAGTGCAAACTTACATCATGACTAGTACACAAGCACATAGATTCCTGGACTTTGTCAATATAAATGCCCTGGAATAATTAGTCAGAGTACCCACTGCGGGAATAACATCTTGGATCTTGTCCCTACTAACAAGGGATTACCATGCATATCTTCACTTGTTAGGTCTGATCATAAAGCAACCTCCTTCTAAATAAAACTGAAATCAGAGATCCCGTCCACCTAAGGTACCTTTAGAAATTTCGTTTTACTCCCAATTGATACATTGGCCAGCTTTAAATCCCCACCAAACACAGTTAACTCCACTGAATATGGACAGATGTACACCATCACACTATACCAATATGTAAACAGATGCATAGATGCAGCTGTACCCCGTAGGAAGAAGTGCAGGGCAAACCCCAGAAACAAACTCACATGGTCGAATCATAATATCAACAAGATTTGTTATTAAAGGAAAAGAATTTTGACCAAAAGTAAGAAGAGTGATTCCCAGAATGCTAGAGCCATTGCCATTGAAATAAACAAACAACTCACCAAGTATGAGCTTAAAATAGCTACCCAAGACAAAGACAATTACAATGCACTTTTTAGTTATGTTTGTAATCTCAAAAGCACAATGCAGCAATGCACTGAGCTGATTGTGAACAATGTTACCTGTGCTGAGGCTGAAGATATAGCTAACCTACTGGCCAATAAATTTAGCTCAAACTTTACCCCTCTCTCCCCTCCATCTGCCCCTCAAGATATACCTGAAACTGGCCCACCTCCAGCCACCACACAAAACCAAGTCCTAAAACTGCTATCAAAAACTAAAAACACTGCATAGATGGGTCCTGACACTATCTCTGGATGTATCTTAAACAGCATGAAGTACGATTTAACCACACCCCTAACAACACTGCTCAATCTCAGTCTTCATACAGGTTTTGTATCAAGGGAATGGAGAACAGGTACAGTCATTCTGCTGCATAAAGGAGGACCTTTCACAGATCCAGGCAATTACAGACCCATAAGTCTGAGCAGCCTCATAAGCAAAGCCAAGGAAAGACTTATCATGCATGGAAGTAATCAGTCAGGACATGGGAAAACTCCAAACATTGGACCTGTCACAGTTTGGATTCATCAAGGGCAGATCATTCTTACTCAACCTGGTGGATTTTTTTGAAAAGGTCACCAAAGCAATGGATGAAGGGAAAATGGTACACAAAGCATGGCTCGGCCTAGCCACAGCTTTTGACACAATTCTCCACTCAAGCATAGCAGAAAAGCTAAATAAACCCATATGTTACCACTGGATTGCCGACTGGCTCACAGATAGGATACAGGTAGTCAAAACAGGGAAGTTACCTCCACAAAGAGACCAGTCACCAGTGGAGTTCCCCAGGGTTCTGTGCTGGGACCTCTCCAGTTTGATATCTTTTTTTCTGAAGTAAAAAACAATACCAAAGGGATATGGCTAACTATGTTTGCCGATGATTGCAAGCTAGGAGCAATCATTGAATTCCCAAATGACTTAGTCATCCTGCAGGAAGGTTTCTCTCAAGTAAGTGGTATCAAACTCATGGTCTGAAACTAAATGCCAAAAAATGTATTATTGTATCCTTGGGAAGTCATCTACTCCTGGGAATGACCACATTGACAATACAACCTTAAGATATGACACAGCTGTTCAGGATTTGGGAACTTATGTGGACTGTGGACAGTGACCTAACTTTTAACCAACAAGTGCCCATTCTTGTAAGAAAGTCCTTCTATATTCCCAACTTATAAAAAAACGGAATGTGTCTAGATCTAGTTTATATCATTGTATTCCCTTACTCAGCCCTCATTAGGCCAGTCATTAATTATACCCCCTTTGGCATGTATCTGTCCAGACACATGCAACAACTAGAACTCCCATTGAGATACCTTACTAAATAGATACAAGCTTAAAACAACAATTCCTACATGGACCGACTCAAAGCCCTATCACTATACTCAGTATCCTACAGACTGGTGACCTGTGTTTGGCATGTAAGGCATCCTCCAACCCATTACTGATGGATTTACTATACATAAGTAAGTCAAACTGCATCAGAAATACTCAGTTTAGGGATCTAAACATCTTCTGTAACTTCAGCAGAAAGGTTTGAAGGGACAGGTATAATTTCTAGAGGATACAGCTGCTGTGGAACAGACTCCCCATCCACATAGTACAAAGTTCATCCCAGTCCATTTTCATGTGTAACTTAGATCTATGGATGGGGAAACAGAAAATTTACGTAACAACTGCCCTCAGTACTACCAATGGACACAGGCAGATCCTAAATGCTTTATCCCATGCATGGGTCTACTCAAATTATCTGTGGTATAATTTCAGCCATTGTCATTAGGAGTAATATATATATCCAACCATTGGATGGGTAAGGCCAATCTATAACCTAACTGAATGGCCTAATAATTGGTCATTTCGAGCACAAAAAGGAAAACTGGCCAGGGTTAAAATGGCCTGCAAGGATGCATTTAAGACATTTCACTATCATTCTTTGTATTCTACCATTCAACCATGCAGACATTCAGCTCCTATCCCCCACATCTGTCTAGTTTTCCTATCAGGCTCCTGAGTGGAGCTGAAGCAAAGGACTAGCTTGAATTAAAGTAGACCACATCTACTGGCATCCGCATCAAGCTGAACTCTACCCCAGTTAAAAAGCTGGATCAGATTATGACTGGCAGTTCCTTCTTGCCTTGGAATCATGATGGTTGCTGTTATGGAGGTAGATAGTTGTCCTCTGCAAATGCTACTACTTTCACATCAGGATTATTTCCATGACTTTCCCTGCACCTGTTGCTAAACTAAAAGGCCTAGAGTTCTCCTTGATTTTTTTACCCTACTTGTACAAGGGCATCACATTTGTTTTCTTCCAGTACTTTGGTACTTTGGCATTAGTCAGTGACATGTGAAAGCTCACTGTTGGGGGTGTCTGACAATGCACTGTTCGGATTTTTGAATTACTTGGGAAATAGCCCATTCTGCTTTATCCTTCCTAAGTGCAACCTGTTCCTCTGAAACTCTTCCTGATTCTTAAGGTGTCTCTCCTCTGTTTTTTTAGTTTGCCCTGCCTCCCTCCCATCATAATGCCATCCCTTTATTTCTTTTGTGAGAAATGAAGCAAATAATTCATTAATTTCCTTTTGGTTTTCTGTGATCTCCTTCCCACATTTAATCAGCATGCTCAGTTATGTCCTTCCTTCTGCTACATATTTAAAAAGCCGTTACTTCCAACTTGACCCTTTTTGACAACTCCTTTCAACTTTAGTCTTTCCTGCCCTAACCATATTTGTTATCTCCTTGCACTGTGCACCATAACCCTTTCCTTTTCATTCCTTGTAGGGCATTTTGCCCCAGTTGCTATGCTAACATTCCCACATATCCAACTGTTTTTGTCTTTTCCTTACCCCCCTTAACCATAGTCCCAAATACCTTTTCCTTTAGCTTATTTTCTCCCTTGAGTTGCTCCCACACTCCTAATTTGTCCTTGGCCATTTCCCTAGAACAGCATAATCCAGTTCACTGCAATTCTACATCACTGTTGTTTCTTTTTAAATTGTACCCTTTTAAATAATGTTAACCACACTGTGGCATAATCAGGGTTGGTTAATTGTGTCTTAATTGGATATCTATGTATTAATTAAGACTACATCCAGCATTTTATCCTTTTTGGTACAGTCTTATTCGAGCTGGCTGAGCTCCCCCAGCCGAGAATCGAACCAAAGAACCTCTTGCTGGGGATGCGACGTTAACTGCAGTACCACCGCTTTGAGTTCAGAATCTACCATTCTGCTCTTGGCATATTCCAGTCCACTATTAGTTACTCTTTCTATACTAGCCCATTATTTTACCCTCCCCTCCAGTCTCTTTTCTATCTTGTTTTGTCTGAGTCACTGCACTGCATTAATTTACTAACTCTCCTCCAAGTCTGCACTATCTTAGTTGCCACGTTACTTAATCTTGTTTCTAAATTTACCTGTAGCCTTGCTCTAGTTCTGGTTTGGTTATTTTCCTTCTATCTGCTTTTGTAGGTAGTTGATTTAAGTCTTCATGTTAATTAAGCATAAATATATTTTGCAACAGAACTTGATTTAGGTAACTAGGCTAGTACTTATGTACACTGCTATGGAAATGTTATTAAAATATTTGAGCTATATGTTTTGTGTTCCTCTATGTTCCTTTTAAAATACCATCTGTTGTGTATGACTATACAATACAGTTTTTGCCAGCAGTTGGCTTAACTTTAAACAAAAACTGTTTTTGTCGAGCAGAAAGAATTGAAATCAGTACCCCACATCATTAATTTGTCAACCTAGCTTTATTATTAAAAACATGATATTAACCACAAACATTTTAAGATATCAAATGACCTAGTACAGTATTTATTAAAAGTCCCATTTAGATCACATGATGACAACCAGGGTAGTCTATACCGAGCATTGCCACACAACCCAAAAATCATACCAACAAATTTTATTATTTGAGCATAAATTACATAATCTTCTCTTGACATTTAATCATGATCACTGTTATGATTAAACCTGTGACTGTTTAGGCTGAAAGTTTTCCTTTATATACAACATTTATTACTGGACAATAACCCCACCCCCATAATAAAGCAAGGGCAGCATACATTAAAACGAAATTTAATTCTTTTTTCTGCAAATAATGCTGCAGCTCATAAAAATACAATCGAACAATTACATATAGTTCCTGCTCCCAGCTGGTTTAATTTATTTATTTCAAAGAATCTGTGTTATAAGTCTAATAATATTTAATCTACCACATCCTGAGATCAACAATTAAATTTTGTGCTGAATTATTACTTTACTCCGTGTAATTTATCTACATTACAGTTACAGATGTTATGTAGAGAGGTTTTGAATAAAATACCATGTTATTTTTTCATTTATGGCTCACACCTCTTTTTTTGAGGTTCACGTTTCTAAAAAAATAATGTTTTTGGTACTTTTCCGTTATCGGAGTAACAGTTGTAATGAGCGCTTGAAATCTACGCGGTCGCACTTCTCAACCAGTACATTATGTAAAGGGAACCAAACAGAAGATAATTTGCAACAAAATCCCCAGTAATGAGGAATGTGGGAACTGATACCATTGAGAACTCTTGAAAGCATTATTATTCACCTAATAAACAGACGAAATAGGAACGGATGTAAATTAATGTGCAGATTTAGCATTATCTAGTTGCTTAATTTACTATCTAAAACAACGTAACATACAAAAGAAACAACCACAGCCGTCATGTTCACAGTTGTGCCCCTAACCCAATTACCCGCTCCACCGGGGTACTTCTGGTGTGTGCGGATGTGTCACACTGACATCAACTGTTTTTGCAGCTGTTGAGGTGGACATCGCTGACAAGGGTTAATGACAGCAGGCATTGTATCAGGATCTGCATGTTCTTTTCTTCTTAGGATGGTTCCAATAGGTAGTATGGAACCTATTGTTTCAAGCCTGAGGCATCATGCGTCCATCTTACGGCTGGTGCTCCTGTAAGACCAAAAATAGGGACATATGTTTTAGTTATAAGTGGCTACAAACTTCTCCATACACTAAAACATTACTTTTTGAAACGATCGTTTATTGTGGTTACTACAGAAACGAACCACAATGAACGATGGCTGTAAAAACCAACATTTCAATATATGGATGAGTTGGTAACCACTTATAACAGGGACTTCGTGACATACCTCTCATCATCTTAGAGCAATCTGGACACAGAGTAAAATAAGTGTGTCTGGGGACAAGGAAGAAAAATAGCGACAGGTTATCGGAGCTTACCCACTACTCCTGACTGTAAGTTTCCTTTTTAGAACGATCGTTCATTGTGGTTACTGCAGAAATAAATCACAATGAACGATCATTCTAAAAACTAAACAATTATCAGGAGTAATTGCTAAGCAGGAAGAACTGTAGAACTCCATGGCATACTTCTCAGCCATTGAGCTCGTCATGTGGACCAAGCGTAAAATAATGAGGGGGGTACAGGTTAAATCTTGTATAATATGCTAGAGAAACAGTGCAAAAAAATGTTAAGTCCGCTTCAGATGGGAACGTAAAACCCAATTGTAGGTGACAGTGGGAGCCAAAACAGGACTGGAATTGAAAGTATACCGGACATTTGAAAGAAAAACGATACTGTGGGCGGGAATGTTTGTTACGTGGCAAAGTGGGCGCTACTTTGATCAGCTTTAGTATAGACCCGAATTTTCAACACTGGGATTGTCCCTTTAAAGCTATATATCACTGTCCCTGGAATTTAAAGTGGCCATTAAGACTTGATTGGTGTGGTGGGAGCACTTATGCTAAACAATAAACAAAGCTGATTTCTCCAGAGCAACTCATCATTTGGCAGCAAAGCCAGAGACTTTGAGATATTTTGCAAATATCTGAAGATATTCTTGGCAAGATAAATAAGTTAATAATCTCTTTACACATGCTTTAATTGTGTCCATTATACTGTGAAAGACTTCTGTGTTATTTACTGTTTTCTATACTGTTATAAAGTTTAAAGTTGCATTTTCTAAGTGCTGTAAGGGATGCTTGTCTGCATTTAAATACATTGTATCCAGTAATTTTAGTTATTGTGAGGCATCTGTTTGTGGTACTTTAACGTTTGGGCTACAGACCAGATGTTTCAAATCAAGAAGGTCAAAGGCTGTACTCTTGTGGCTGGGGAGGGTTGATTTCACCTGCACGAGCTCAAAACTGCTGGTAGAAAGCTTATTGTGTGCTTACTTGATTGGCCTTAGGGCATAGATAGTGTAACACTTTCTTTTTCTGATAGAATAAAATCCTTGCATTTGTGTGAAGCTGCTCTTCACACAGTGGTGGTTAGTGGTGCTTTGTATATATGCAATTGCCAGAAGTTGAAATTTCCCTGTAAAAACTACCTTGGAACTTTATCTCTGTCCTGTGCTACTCATGTTGGAGGTAGTTTGCACAGTGAGCAACACAAACACATTTATTTAGGACTATTTATGTTTACATTACATTATGACAGTAACTGGGACTATTGCTTCTCAAAGAGCACCTGGTTTGGGCACTGGGCAGCTTTGCTGGATAGGTTAGATGTAGATTACACCAGAGTAAGCACACATCCCTCATCTGGCTACAAACAACCTCCAGTCCTATCCCTTGCAAAGTACAAATTAGGACCTGCAACCATGGGCAGACACTTTCCTGCTATCTCTGCATCTAGCTTGGTAGACACAATGTAGCAATTGCCTTATGTACACTAACAACAAGTAATTCTCAGACAGACAAATGCAGTATGTGAGAGACGTAGTTACACATTGACACTGGAGGCCAGACTCTCACAAGCAAACAAGAACAGCAACAGATAGGTTGTTTGTGGCATACACAGACCAATAACAGTGACCACAAAGGACAGGCACATAAACCCACATATGCGGAGGTGCTCACATGTAACTTATCCAAGCCTCAAAGGTCTGTCAGGCACAGTCCTCATGCAAATAAGACAGTTACCATTTAACACATCAAGCCATATATTGTGTCTCAGCTATCAAGCCCATAAGGGAAAACACCCCACAACCCAATATTTTGTTTATAGGAAACTCCACTGTGATACACACTGATGTCCTACTTGCTAGGCTGGATAAAGAGATGGTTACAGTTAATTGCCTTCCAGGGGCCAGGATCCACCAGATCATGTAAGTACTCACGTCACATAGCCCCAAGTACAAGTATGACTCTGTCAGAATCCATGTGGGAGTGAATGAGCTGAGAGGTACCCCCTTAGACTAAATGAAGAAAGGAATGATTGAGCTGTCAGAATGTGTCACAAACAGGTATGAGCCTAGCATTGAGTAGCATTCTTCTTTCTCCAAGGATGATGACACAATATCAAGAGAAAATGATTGACTTTAACAATTGGCTTATTGACTTTAACAACTGGCTTAGCTACTGGTGTCATTATGTAGGAGTCTAATACTTATCAGCTTGGGAGGACATGATCGACAGGCCATGTTGCTTTGCTATGGATGGTCTTCACCTGTCACCAATAGGCTTTTGGATAGTGGCCAATGCATTATCCACCCCATAGTGCCTTTTATTAGGCATTGCCAAGCAGACAGACCTTCCAACATAGCAAAAACTACTCAAGACAAGGTGTTGCTGCTCAGTACTAGGAATATGAACAAGAAATTGCTCACCTAAAAACTCTTCTTATCCTGAAGAATGCTTATTATACCTGTGCAGATACTGAAACATGGTTCAAAGCCACAGAAAGCACTACAGCTGTGTATAGCTTCGAAAATTGAATAGTTCGAATCACTAAATTTCGAACTGACATGATCGAACTATTCAATTTTCGAATGGCGTTACAAAATCAAAACAAAAAAAAAACTAAAGGGTGTAGGCCTACACCCTTTAGGTTTTTTTTGTTTGTTTTTTGTTTTTTGTATTGGTATTCGAAAATTGAATAGTTCGAAATACTGATATAGACCCGCCTGATCAAATATGACATGCTTGAACTACTTAATGTCTAAGTAACCATGAGAAAATCCATTACCATATTCTTGCTAGCTAAAGGTCCCCCACCATGAACCATAAAATCCTTACATCATAGCTAAAGTTACTATAATTATTCACCATTCAACCCAATACCATTCTCACGGGTAATTTTAACTGCCACTTCATGAACAGGGAGGCATACACAACCACGAACATGCAGGCCTAAAGATTTTTTGTCTGTGTAGACTCAAATGCTCTGGAGCAGCTAGTCTGCACACCCTCTAGCGGTAAAAATATCTTAGATCTGGTACTCATAAATATGGGTGAGCACTGCACCCCCCCTCTCAAGTGTGGTGTGTTCACTGGTAAGATCAGATCACATAGTGGTCTCCATTGAAATAAAGGTACATGAAGACCCCCCCACCTAACTCCAAAAACTTTAAGAACTTTTCTAAGGCAAACTACCTCCAATTAAGTGTCAGCATAGCTAGTTACTATGCTCCGCTAAACTCAGAAAACAACGAAGCCTATGCAATGGCATGCACAAAAAGCCTGTATGACCATATAAACAACTGCACATAAATGGCAGTACCAGGCCAAAATAATCCCATGTCAAACCACAAAAACAAGCCCCCTCTGGTGGACCCCTGTTATTAATAGGTTGTACAACAAAAGAAAGAAAATCCTGTCAAGAAAATGAATGTGCATAACAGAACAAAATGCCCCCCATTAGACTAAACAAGCAAATCAGGGAACTAGTCAAGATTCTGAAAGTAGACTTGAAGCAAAAATAGCCTCCAAAGCCAATTATAACCATAAGTTATTTTTCAGTTATGTCCGCAATCTTAAGGGCAACACCCAACAATCTATAGAATAAGATGTAGATGACATCACCTATATTCAGCCAGAAGATATAGAAAATCTGCTGCCTGATAAATTCAGCTCAAATTTCACCTTCCCATCACACCCAGTTATCTGCAAGAAATATGCTCCACCACTACCCCACCAATTATTACTAAAGAACAGGTTGCCACTGTGGTCTCTAAAGCTAAAAACATGACTTCACTGGGACCAAGTGAAATACCAGGTTGCCTCTTAAACAGCTTGAATCAGGACCTTTTATGCCCATTGGGATCTCTGTTTAACCACAGCCTCCAGAGTGGCTTTATCCTTATGGAATGGAACACAACAACAGTCATCCCTCTGCACAAAGGGGGACAATCAACTGACTTGTCTTATATGTAAGGCCATGAAAGAATAATCATGGACCTGATAAATAATGACATAGGATACCTCAAAACACTGGAACCGACGCAATTCTGCTTTGTCAAGAGCAAGCCATGCCTACTAAATCTGTTAGAATTTTTTGAAAAAGTCATTTGGACCAGGGATGAGAGTAGAACAGTGCATACTACCTACCTTGGCCTGGCCAAGGCATTTGACAAAATTCCACACTCAAGTATTAAAGATAAACTCACAAAACTTGTCATAAATTCCTACTTCACCAGATGGATAGCCAATTGTCTCACAAATATGAGACATGTGGTTAAAGTGGGTGCATCCAGATCCAGCAAGAGGCCAGTTACTAGTGGTGTGCCACAAGGATCAGTGCTGGGACAACTGCTGCACAGAATATACTTCTCTGATGTCAAGGCTAGTGCATAAGGCTTCTGGATAATACATTTGTTCAACAACTGTACGTTGGGGGCAATCATTGAATCCCTGAAGTGATGTATATATTTTATTATTTATTTATTTCACATTTGTTTACTGGGAAGTTCCGAATGGACATAGATCCATTTACAGCAGAGGCCCAGGGAGAAAAGCTCCACACTGAATCATTCAAACACACAAAAGTAGACATTTTTATAATAAAATACAGAAAACAAACCACGATTAACAAATAGGAATAGAAGCATTATAGACAATTCAAAAATTCTGTACATAATTAGGATTTATACAAATATTAAATGATACTCCAGTAATAACATTAGATAGAGGTAAAATTAGGTAGCATGGCTAGTCAGATTAAATCATACCAGCTAGGTTAGGTGCCATTTATCCTTCAGATATCCTTAAGAATGGTGTAAATCAGATGAATGATTGGTGCCAGAGCCATGGCCTAAAACTGAATGTGAAAAAATGCATTATCATACCCTTTGGGAAGTCAAATACTCCTGCAAATGATAAACTTAATAGTACACTGTAAGAGTATACTCAGCAGTGAGAGGTCTAGGTACACTTATAGACCTTTGATTCCTATGTGTCCACAGTGGTGAGGAAGACATTCTATGTAACACAGTGTATAAGGAAAGATATGGCATCCAAATCAAAGGACGTTATAGTCCCACTGTACTCATCTCTCATTAGACTAATAGCCAAGTACAATGCAACATTTGGCATGTACTTGATTAGGTACTTACAACAGCTGGAGTGACCCCAGAGTTTCCTCTCAAAGAAAATACAGGGTACAAACAACATGTCCTATGCTGACAGACAAAAAGCCCTATCCCTTTACACTGTCCTCTATTGACTAAAGGGGTGGCCTTTGTCTAACCTACAATGCACTCACAACTCTTGCCCTGAGCTGCTGCATATCCCCAAGACAAATAGCATGAGAGCTGTGATGATATGAGGTATTGCCAGCTATGCCAGGAGAAGTAGGGCAGTGGATGTGTAACATATGCCAGCATAGCTAGCTGGAGTTTTTTAAAAAATTATATCTCATTTGTATATCAAACTGATTTGTGCAGGTACTTGTGTTGAAATTGTATTTGTAAAGCTGGTTGTGTTAAAAATGTACCAACATTGGGTCCTGCTGGACAGAAAAGAAATACACCCGTTCCTGTATTTCAGACTGTATTATAGCTGTTGAAATAAATATATTGTAACAAAGACTACTGGAAGAGAATAGGTTAATCTCAGTCTAGCTTATTTAAAAAAAAAAGGTTGAAATTAAATTACCTGGTTTAGGCCGTACAGATTATATTTTACAGTTCTGATTGCAGCCAGAGATGAATTGTCTGGTAAAGCCAGGACTGGGAATCCTACTATATTGTCCTTAGGAGTGAACTAATTGCTACCCTGGAAGGGTGGAAGTTTTCAAAATGGTTTTATAGCTTCCAGATACTATAACACATTTTAGAAAAGCTCTATGTGTGTGCATTATGACACACATATGTTAGAGTCTGGTTCAGTTTCTATTAAAGGAGATAGCGTTTGACGCAGAAGTTAAGATGACTAGATGTATGTGATGTCATTCTGTAATGAAGCAATAAAATGATGTTTAATAATATATGACACAGAAGTATCAGGGCACTCTGTTTTGGAAGTGACAAGACCACTCGCCCATTTCATTTTGCCTTGCTTTATTAAGTAAGTAGGAAACAGTAATTCTTTTGATCAGTCAAGAAAATATAGTGTGATTAGTTAAGTATTGTTTTGCTTATCTGTGTGAACCTTTCCATCTATACTATTTTTAATATTTCTTGTGCCTGAAAGTCTGATGTTTATTGTAAACAGATATTTACTAGTTTCATGTTCTTTTATTATTTATTTTTAAATATATTTAAACTTTTATTGTGGCTGGTCTTTTAGAAAATATTTTAAACTTTGAGAGCACTGATATTTATTTAGTGAAACTGTGTCCACTCCTGAAAGCCTTACCATTTGTATTAGTATTAATTTTACTCAGTATAATTGGGTATCCTGGTAAGATCTTTAGAGTAGCTGGCTTTGGAGTGTTCTGGTGGCAGTCTCTACCTTATAGTCTGGGTAGAGGGGCATAGCTGGTAAATCTGAGGCAACCTTTCCCAGGTGTGTGTGTGTGTGTGTGTGTGTGTGTGTGTGTGTGTGTGTGAGAGCTACTTGGAATAGGGACACAGAACACAGGTTCACAGATAGGCTGGTGGAGGACTTGGCTTGGAACACTCAGCTCTACAGCTGTGTCAATTGAGAAGTCTTTCTGTGGGCTCTGGATAGAGAAAGGGAAACCCAGGTCCACAACTGAGTGTGCTCCCTGTGGCTCTTGATAGAAATTGTGCTTGGTGCAGAGAGCTGCATCTGAAAATATTGTGTATCTATTTTTGTTCCAAGTGGACTTCCCTCACACGTCAATGGTGAGGATTGAGGCTTATTGATTACTGGCACAGAGGAGGGATGCCACAAGGGTCACAAGATCTAGGGATCTAAACCTAGTCAGTTACTCAAACAAAACATGCTAGAGAGGCAGATATGTGTCATAGAGATTATCCCTTCTTTGGAAGAGGCTTCCTATTACTGTTAAATGGAGCCCTTCCATAGCCCTCTTCAAATGGAAGTTGTATCAATGGATGGAGAATGCCAAATTCACACCTGGGTTAGCAACTATGTCCCCTATGGACAGGGGCAATCTGTAAAACACTCAAGGCATATGCACAAACCCATGCCATCCTCCTGCACCTAGGGGCCACATTTTGGGCAAAATTTGGTTATACTAGCTAGGGTTGTAAGGACTCTACTAATCTCCTATGAACCTATGAACATGTGGTTGTGTATCCATAGTAAATTAATTTGGTCTAGGATTCAAATAAAACTTCATAGGAATACTTAGAATTGAATATGCTAATTTTGTAATAACAGAAGTTATTTCAAGCCAAACACATTGTCTGTTTGTGAAAGATACAGTTGTTGGATCTTTGGCTACATGACTGGGCCTTTCTTGGAACAATCTGGAATTACTACAAAACAAATTACTAAAGACAGTGTTAATTTTACTCTCAGGACTAATTCTGTGAGAAATGTTGGCTTTGCAATTGTGAAACCTGTTAGATTGTTTTGCTTGAACCATGGCTTCTTGTATAAAAGTAGACATTTTAAAGTCTATAATAAATAAATAAATAAATATAAAGTCACATTTGTGACTTCCTGGGTGTGCTTCAGTTTACATTACATATTAGTATATTTTAAAAGAGAGAGAATACAGTTAAAGTGCAAATGAAAACAAAAGTGTGATAAAAAGCACTAGAACCCATGCATGACATAGAAAGAACAGATGAGAGAATGACTAATCAACAGCCTAGAAATAATGAAACAATTCTCAATATACAACAGACATTTTCCATTTCTCCAGCTTTCCTTTCCATTACATTTTAAGACAGCACCAGATGTAAGATGAGGGGGAAGCAGATAAATTTATTCAGTTTTAAAACAAGGGAATCTGAGGAATAGGCACATCTAACAGGCAGCTTCTTCCTGCTACTGTAGCCTCATATGAAGCAAAAACCCAATATCACCTTAAGAGGATGCAGTGGTTACTGGGGTTTAAAAATAAAGCATGGCATTTTTTTCATTGTAGACAAAGGGGCAGTGTGGCTAGTGGTTAACAATAAAATATACAGCATAAACAGAAATGGAAATATACATTACAATGTTCAAACTTCCTTAATCAGTTTTTGACCTCTACTTTAATACTAACCAAACAGCATATTTGTTTTTCCACATTTATTCCTGTAAACCCAACAATGCAAATCTGTCAGAGAGCTCCCTATGAGATCACTTATTTTTATCTATCTACCCATCTTTCTATCCCTCTATCTATTTATATACATCTATGTGTGTGTGTCTGTGTGTGTATGTGTGTGTGTGTGTGTCTGTGTGACTGCTAGGGATAGAGTAGGTATTAAGTATTGGGATAGATTTAGTGTATGCGCAAGTCTGTGTTTGTGTCAGGGCTAGAGATATAATCAGGTTAGTGGACATATTTTCATGTGTGCACAAGTGTGTGTTTGGCTTAGGACTAGATTAACTCATTACATCTGAGTAATGCTTCCTATTGCTTTTTCATGTTTTCATCAATAATTCCAAAACCATGCTATGTACAAGATTTTAAAAGATTTAATCTTAAAGCTTACACAATGGCAAATTCAACTGTTTTAATATTTGACCTCTGTCTAGTGTAGTTAAATAGATATTAACTGTTTGTATGATATTAATTTATATAGATATAATTTTCATATTTTTCTAAATATCTCAACAACCAAGTAATACAGGCAAAACTCCTTCACCTCATAGGCAAGCTCTCAGCTAGATGAATAAAATGCTGCTGACAGTATGTGCATAACATGAGTGGCTGCTGAGATATTGTAAATTGTTTACAAAATATTACAATTGTAATAGTTACTGTGTTTACTGTGACTCATAAAATTCGGTATAAGACCTAGAACCTAAAAAATGTTGCCACTATAGGAATAGTTTGTACTGAAGAGTTTGCCATTTATACTTCATTCATAACCCTATTATTATAGAGATATAAAATGTGAGGACATAATTTGATTTTGTCAAAAGGCTTAGGCTCCGTCCATTGGAAGATACAGTACAAACTTTATGAGCTCCACTAGAGTGAATGAGTTAAGGGTCAGCTAACCAGAAAGAATTAGTGGTGTGTGACTGTGTATGTGTGTGTGTGTGTGTGTGTGTGTGTGTGTGTGTGTGTGTGTGTGTGTGTGTGTATGAGTGTGTGTTTGCTGAGACATTGTTATAGGAAGCAGCTAGCAGCAGGACAGGTTTTAAAATGTTACTGTCCTGATTTCACTGTGTGTCTTTGAGTCTGAGTTTACCTCACTTGTGTGCTTTTTTTGGGGGGCATCGGGTTGGTAGTGCAAGAATTAATTTTATGGTTTTGTGGGCTGGCAGATCATTTAAGACTGCAAACTATCGTCAATAATAATGGCAGACCATTGCTCCAAGAGTTTCAGCTACTTATAATTTAAAATAATATATTTCAGCAGTTACTGAATTGCTGATGTGTTAAGTGTAAAGTATGAGTGTGTTGTATGCATGTGTGTGTGTTTGCATATGGGTATGTTTTATAGTTGCAATTCAACCCGATATATGCTGATGGGAGGAGATGTTTTTTTTTTTTTCCTCAGCAATTGTAAATTGAGAGGATGTCAGTGTCAGGATCTGCACAGACAGAATATCTAGCTACAGACTCACTAACATTTATGGAAGAGAGATGGATTCAAAATATGGATAAGAAAACTTACTTCTATATCATGGCAAAATTATCAAAGCAGCCCAAAATATAAGTAGATAAAGCGATTTAATTGTATAAAATAACAGACCGGTTTTGGCAAAAATATGCCTTTTCAGTGTTGGAAAAAACAGACTTCCAACACTGAAGAAGGCATATTTTTGCCGAAACCGGTCTGTTATTTTATACCATTAAATCGCTTTATCTACTTATACTTTGGGCTGATTTCATCTGTTACATTTGCTGGCCAACTGTGTTTGTTTTGTAATTGGTCTGGCCGTGCATCACCTACGGGCATAGCATTTGGTTTCTTCCAAAATTATCAAAGCCACAACTTTATCAGTGAAGTTTTCATAGACTATTTTCTCCTCTTCCCTCTTTGTTGTGTGACCACAAATTAGTATAGAATAAGTTATATGTAGGGGTGGATACCAGTGGCAGAATATCTTGCTTTAGTCAGATAGAAAAAAAAAGCAATGTTAAATTCATGCCTGTGCTTTTACATGGAAGAAAGTATACTATCGTCTTGATAAGTTCCTCACTGTTAGCAGTGTTAAACATGAGCATGATTTTCCAACATGCTGATGGTCATTTGTTTTTATGGCCATACCAGTAATTGGTGCAATTCATTGTTTTCCCCTTAACTATATATAAATCCGGTGTACAACCACTGATACTTCTGTTCTTGCTTTCAGGGTTTTAACATCTATCCAAGCTGCCTTGTTGCTATTGAATACAATGCAATGTTGGTTTTATCTTTTATTGTGTTGTGTCTATGTATCATAGCAAAGGTGCAATAGACCTTTTTGTCACCGTGATAGTTTGGCAATGTGTAATTGTCAAACGTACAACATTCTTGTTAGGAAACTCATTTTATGGAAATACAGTTCTGCTGGTAAGTGGCTGTGCTGCAGTAGCGTTGTCGCCTCACAGTAAGACGTTGTCCTGTTCGATTCTCAGGTAAAGCGTCTTCTGTGTGGAGACATGCGTGAATGGCCATACCTTCGTTGAAGGTTGTGCATCAGAGCTGGCAACTCGGCATGTAAAAATCTACTGCCAATCATTAGCAGACCCGAGTTCCACTGTGGCGACCCCTAACCGGGAAAAGCCGACAGACACAACAACAGTTCTGCTGGTAAGGAAAATAGATTCACTTTTTCATAGCAGAACTTTAAAAAGTCACTGCCATTTCATAATTTTCCTTAAGCTTCAGTTTTCAAAGATTTAGCGATTACTGTAATGAAAAACATGCCCTTCCCTTCATCAGGAGCATAAAAGGCACAAGGAATCTCAATCACATACACCTTGTAGATGACCAAATGCAGCAAACTAAAAGAACTTCCTTTATTCCAACAAATAGCACAAGTACTATGTACTTCAATTCCACTACAATTCATAAAATTCTTAATTTCAAATACAGTAGCTCTTATAGGCAAGGCATTCTTCTAGTCTGTATTATTTTTACCTCATATTCATTAGTTTTAGTTCTACCTATAACATATATCAAACTGTATGTCGAACATTTTATTTGACAAAATGTTACAATTTCTGCTTATACTGTATCATTCCTATTTGCTACTATCTCACTGTACGTTGAACCTTCTACTTGATAAAATAACAACTGTTACATTCCTGTTTTGTCACCATACTTGTATAAACTGCATACGTTTTGATTATGTTATAAGACTTTACTTTTTTTTTATAATTTGTACAAGTTGTCTTTGTAAAATTTTGTCTGTTTTGTATGTGGAGCTTTTTATCCCATGCCTTCACTGAAAATGGGCTCACACCCAGTCAGACTTTCCCGGTAAACAAATGTAAAATAGATAAAGTAAATTAAAAATATAACGTACTAGACATTAGAATCAACTTATTTCATATAGTACTTATCATGTATGCAGACTAGTTATATGAGTCCCTGTGATCTTATTCTAAGAAAAAAAAATCACTAGCTTTGACTTTTCCTGTAGGTATCTGTGCATATCATATTTTGCTGTACTTTGTTTAATTTAAAAATTATATTTATGCATGTTGCATCCTTTCCAAAAAGTTCTAGTTTGCATTGACTTCTACAGACATCATATGTGCTGCTTCCTGTGGGATTTATTATTTGATATATGTATGCCAATTTCTTTTTATCAGTGTGTGTACTTAGTATCTGGGAGAAAGGCGACGTTTTTATATTGCCCTTTTTTGTTCTTCAA
Organism: Protopterus annectens; assembly: GCF_019279795.1. Lineage (NCBI taxonomy): Eukaryota > Metazoa > Chordata > Ceratodontiformes > Protopteridae > Protopterus > Protopterus annectens. The sequence continues at coordinate 991,939,723 of NC_056731.1, read as the reverse complement.
GCTGGTGATGCTTATTTAATAGTTTGTGGTCTACCAATGCTCACTGTATGGTGTAATCATCTGAGTACATCTTAGTCACCACTTTTCCAACTGAATAAGCTTACACAACAGCTTACTGTACAGAAAATACCCTTTAAATAAACATGTTTGGCTTAACAGAAAACAAAAACAGACAACAAAAAAAAGCAAAAAAAAAAAAAAAAATGTTTATGTGTGTCCCAGTAGCCCATTACTGGGCTTTCTATAGATCTCCTAACAAATATCTCTGTTCAAGACCAAATCATTCACAGCCAAAATATTTCTGATCATGTCTTGCTCTGTTGACTTGGATCCTCTGCAGAGGGATTTCTTTCTATGTATTTTCTAAGACTTCATGTCCTGTCTTTTTTGTGCCACACACTTCCGGGAATATTTTATGCTGAGTGAATCCTGACTACCTTCTTAAAGGCTTGAGTGGGAAATGTCTTTTCCTTCATTAATTTCTGCACTGTATTCATATTTTCAGTGACTTTCTATGGAAAAGAGATCTTTTTAAGTGTCTCAAATGGATTTTCGTGGATGTGTTTTCTTTTGCTTTTGGCCATTTACCATCGTATTTCTTTTTCAGATATTTCGTTATATAGCATGGGGTAATTGCAGTATTCTTCTCTTTCCTCTATCTACAAATTAAGGCGATTTCTACTTCTTAGTCGTTTAGTGTTACTTCAGTTCCCCTTCCACAAAATGATAGTGATAAGAGTTTATCGTTGTTTCATAACACAAACATTGCATTTGCCATTTGTTCTTTACCATTATTTTTCTCTGTTTGAATAAATCATTAGTGATGTCAGCAATAAAATGAAACTGTGTATATTGTTATGGGCAGCAAAGTGATGTCTGTTATTATTAATAAGCTAGATTCTTGCTGACTGTATTAACATAAGTACATGCCTTGGGTTGTTTTCTTGTGATATTACAGATGGTGTAATACAGTAAATGCTCCCAACTTTTGGGTTTAAATATGTGGTAAATGCATCTCTTCTTTTAGACTTCTTTCAAAATTCTCACTTAGCTGTTTCTCTGAAATATATTCAGATACACCTGTTTTCTCACATTCAGCTTCAAGATCTACCTTCCAGTTCGTTGTTTTTTCCATAACTTTCTCTGTCTGGGTTGTAGATTTTTTTTGAGTGAGGCAGTCTCTCTGAAACGTTTCTCAGTTTACTTGCATTTCTGACATTTTCTTCTGGAACTCTACAGTTCCATTCTGTGGCAAGCTTCCATCTCTCCTGCTGCAAGGGACAATCTCTAAAACTTGACATACTTTTCATCAGATGAAAATAATTTAAATTCTTCAAATAAAACTAGATTGATTTATTTTTTATGGTGTCCTTTACAAAACATTTTAATTCCGTTATTTTTTATCTAAAATTCTTCTAGTGATAAAAGAGTTATAAGATTATGCTGCCGCCATGTTGCTCAGTAGACCATGACAACCATAGTGATAGTTTCCTTTATAAAATTCTGGTAAGACAGACCTTTCTGTCAAACTTTTGTGCAGCTATGCAATTCCATTTGTTAATGCCATTCCATGGTAATTTTCATAAATTTCATTGAAGATTTGAATTGTACAAATTCAGCTTTTAAATCCAGTTTGGGTAATTGGAAAGTTGACAGAAACATTTTTCTCTATAATATGTAATGAAAATCAACATAATGGGGGCGCTGTAAATCTCTCATCAGTTCTGGATCATATGGATGTGTTTCTCTATGTTCATCTTAGCCATCAGATTATAAAAGTATAAACCTATGACCTAGGACTATCATATTTCTTTTCATGGTGATATATATAGATGACGTATTGAAAAGCTGAGCTCAAAATGTTAATATTTGGCTTGAGTTATTCACACCTGCTGAATGTAATGGCAAAAATACAATTCTAATTTTGACTTCTCGATGACTATGAAGGGTTTTAAGGAAATTGGATAGAAAATTCCCAAGGTAGTCATTTAGGCACCCTTCTCTCAAACCATTGCATGATGCTGTAGAACTCCATTTGTAAATATAATTTCACAGTTTTATTTTGACTTACATTCTGGATCTTATATCTACAAATTTACTGTTATTGCTTAGGTGGCTGTAGTCCCTGGTTAGTAAGCTGAAAGAACTGAACTTAAAATGTTAAGTTTTGCAGAGTTATAGGCCTTTGTTGAAAACCATATAAAAACTGACCTGCTCATTTTAACTAATTAGTTTCTGAGGGTTACATATAACTTTTTACCTGCATGATGACTTGATATGGCTTTTTCAGAATAGCCTATTTCAGTACCCTTCCCATCAAATTTTCCCTGGCAGATTTGTAGACATTTGTTGAAAATAATATTAAAATAATGAGGTACATACATTAGCAAACTAACTATCTGACTGTTATACAGAATAACAGAGGTCTTTTCAAACAAAAAGTACATAGTATTATGAAAAATTAGCATGGAGAGTTATGCATGTAGTAGGATCACCATACCAGAGAAAAGAGGGTGGTATGGATAATGTACTACATGGTGAGTGTTGACCTGCTAATGAAAGCCTTTATTAACACAAATGAGAAAATCAAATATGGTTGTGTGACTTAGAAATGTATACAATTATTCTAGTGTGTTGTGGTGATCATTTCTTCTGAAAATGAAGATGTTCTGCTATAGGGGAGCTTTGCTCATGTTATAATGCTAGGAGAAGCATCAGCATAAACTGAGCAGCATGTGTTTGTAGTCACCTTCAGAACACCTCCATGACCAGGATATTGTCAAGTTCTACTGTGTGAATATGGGAATTAGTATATGTGTCACCATAACATTGAACCAATGGCAATGTTTGAACTGCTTTTCTCAGAGGATGCAAATGTTTGAGTATCATTATCCATCCATGCTACAATCATTCACCAGGAAAAACAGAAGTTTTGCAGGCATTGTCCTGATAAATCCTGCAATGATTCTTTAATATGAAGGTGTAGCATGTGGAGGAGCATATCAGATTTCCATATACATTAGATGAGATAAGCAAAGGATTGCAGGCACTCTACAACATGCTGTCTTCCACTGAGATCCTGAGGGGCACTTACTGCATGAACATTGACATGAAGGCTCCACCTGTCCCATATGGCATCTCTTATAACAATTGCAAGGGTGGCACTTCATTGTCTGCCAGGTGATGCACAGTACCAAAGTATTATATATAATATGTCTGCACATCATCCAAAGAGATGTGCCACAATTCCCACATCTGGCACATGTTTCTTATAGCAAGATTTTTTTTTTTTTTAAGGTTGGATTTCCATGGTGTCATCTAGTCGGTATACTTACAGACAATCTAGTATTTGTTGACTATTTTCAGGAAAAGAGGACAGTCATGAATTTGATTAATACCTTATTCTCCTATCAAAGAAAAAAATAAAAAAAACAAGGAACACAATTTGCCAGGAAGAAAATTTCATCCACATTTGTTGCTGAATAGGGATAACAGTTATTAGCTACTGTCCTCCTTGTTAGATTTATCCACACCCAAAATTTATTCATCAGCAAGACTTGCTTAAGAGGCCTTGCTAAAACGCATAGAACTATATGGCACATGGGTCTGATCTCTACATGAGGCAGATATGAACATTTCAAAAAGCTGCCATCTACTAGGAGTATGAAAGAAGTAAACACAAGTTCCAAGTTGGTTGGTCAATCCAATACAGTAAAATGTCCAAAAATGATGACAAAATGCAGCAAGCTAAAAGAACTTCATTTATTCCAACAAATAGTACAAGTACTGAGCACTTTCATACAACATATCTGCTTCTTCAGGTGATACAATATGTACTATTAATCTAACTGTTTTTATACTTACTGATTAGTACATTAATTGAATAATCATCTAGTTAAAATTATGAGAAAAGATTGGTGCGTAAATATTCGAGACAGACAGAATTTTTCAATAAAGCCTATGGAAATTGCAAAACTAGCAACATTATTTATATGGCAAGATGCGTGCTATGCACAGCATTCTATATAGGAAAAACATTTAAGCAGTCACATGTCTGAAATAAGGAGACAGGTTATTACTAACTCTCTGTATAAACATATATTGAATATAAATGAGCAGCATGTATTTACATTTTACATTTACATTATTAATTTTAGAAAATGTATCTTTAACAAAGAGAGGTGGGGACATTAAAAATTATACTGAATTATACTGAATGAAAGGAAAATAAGTGGATACTGTACTTTAATGCATGCATTTCCCAGGTCTTAATGAAATGTTTCCCCTTAAACCTGAATTAAATCACTTACATAATTGTATTAGGTGAATATACTAAACATTTTATTAGTATTTTAATGTGTTTTTCTTTTTATGCTTATGTCTGTATGAGTATGTATAGTTGAAGCTTATAAAGAAATACAACTTTAAAAGTTAATGATTTTAACTATATGATTATTCAACTAATGTACTAATCAGTAAGTATAAAAACAGTTAGATGAAAAGTACAGATGCTATCACCTGAAGAAGCAGATACGTTCTGTGAAAGTACTCAGTACTTGGATAGTAGTTAGAGGGTATAGAATCAGAAAGACAGTGAAATCAGAATGGATATGGGTGTATCAAAGTAATTTTAGGCAGCTATTGATTGGTAAAGGTCAGTAATTAAAGATTCCCTTTTGAGTTCATGACTTCTTATTATAAATTTACCTTATATGATTCAGATGTGTAAAATTACAGAAAATAGTTTTTTTATGACAAATGGCTGGCAAATCAATAATGAAGTTTTATAAAAGTCTAAGTATTGCAATATAATATGACACTCTGCAAAAAGTAATGTCAGATGTAACAACTATTACATTAGACTATAAATTCATTTTTTAAGAAAAGATCACATGTATTCATAAAATTAATAAGTAGGAGTATAGAATGCTATTCATTTTTAATGTGGTTATAGTCCTGGCAATTATATATTTTTTCTGTAGCACTGGCAGATAGTACAGTTGTGTAAAATTTTACCTTAATGGTTGATTTCCTTCTCTTCAGTGTTGCAGTATTCCTTGCAATAGGGATCCCCTGCCAAACGCTTCCTGACATCCGGCCAGTATACCAAAGCTATTAGGTTGCTAAGGGTACACCGGATGTCACATGTATGCTTCCCACATACAGCGTAGGATGTAAAGGTGACATCCAGATATACCTTCCTCAAAACTGAGAGCCCATTCCAAGGATTGGAGACGTAACAAGCACGAGGATGGTATGTCAAGATGTCACCTTTATGCCCTACACTCTATGTGGGGGGAGCTTACATGTGACATATGGTGTACCTTTTGCAACCTAATGGCTTTGGTATATTGGCCAGATGTTGGGTCACCCTTGGCAGGGGATCCCTATTGTAAGCAATACTGCACCAATGAAAATGAGATCATTAGTGATCAGAACTTAAAGGCAATCATTTAAAATCTTATTGATTTTAGAAGTTGCACAAAAATATCAAAATCAGTAGCTATTATCTCGTTGTATAAACTTGTGCTATAATTAGGTTGTCTGTATAACATTTCAAAATCTTTTTTTTTCTTCATGTGTTAAGCATTCCCATGCTTTTTTTTCTAATAAATGAAGTGGAATTAAAAACTTCTGCATATTGCTGGTGTTAATAAGGTTACTCAAGATCTCTGAGTTATGCACATAAAGTCACTTAGTATGGGGAGGTGCTGTACAGCTTGAAGACCACAGGTGCCAGATATCCTGGTACAGGCAACAGTTGGATAAATGTGTTGAAGTGAGCCATGTGTATCTCATGTTACAACATTTTAATCTCATATTATAGTAGTAAACATCATCCTACTGATTGCACAGTTTAAGGTGATTTAACTTTTATACCTGCATGGTGTGCTCAATTCACCCTAAAATAGTTGCTGTACAAGTTAAAGCATTTTTACCCTAACGTTACTAGATGTATAATGTTAAAGTCTTATGATTCTGCACCTGCGAAATTGTAAGTTTGCAAGAGAAATTATAATGTGTTGCATGTGGAGCTTTTCTCCCTGGGCCTATGCTGAAAAAGGACTTGTGTCCAGTTGGACTTTCCCAGTAAACAAATGTAAAATAAATAAAGTAAATAAATAAATGAATAAACATAAAATCTCAAAAATAATTTAATGTTTACAAGGAAAGGATATTGTAAAAATAACAGAGAAAGTAATGCAAGAAAAATGGAACTAGAATAATAGTGAGATGCATGGAGACACAAACACAAAGAAAACATACGGTTCATCTTTTGGAGGAGCGCTAATATACAAGCCAGTAGGACAAACTATATCATAGGATGAATTATAGTTAGGGAAACTACTTGAGGCACATATTTAGTAGAGCTGTATCTCGGACTATACAATGATCACTGCAGTTCCTTTAAACACACCATATAAATGTAAGGCAAAATGGTGGAGGTTGGCATACTGTAGGTAGTGGAGCAATGCAACATAAAAAAAAAAAAACACACTGAAGCAAATTGTGCAAGGCATAATGTGCTGGGGCAATGAAAGGAAATCAGAAAAGAGGTCATTGTGGTGTGAGAGAATAAAGGCAACATTGGTTGCATAGCTAAAGGGAGCATGGCAAAAACACCATTAAGCAAAAAGACAAGGAGCTAATGGTGTTACAGCATATCAAAAGCAAAAATCAGTCAATTAATAAATAAATAAGATAACAGCTACAGACAGAAAAGCAAGCATTATAAAACAGAGATCGAGTTTGTACAAAAACACACAATGAACCAGAATTAATAAAAACGTGACACCAGGTTGTTCAACGCAGAGAAAAACAATTACATTTGCAGATTAGACATTCAATGAGACAAGGCAAATCAGCTCAAGAAAAGAACTTAAATGTAAACCAAAAAACATTAACATATACTGGTAGAGAAATCAGAATATTTTTAAATATTTTATGAAGTATAATGGTTTGATATCCCAAGAAAAATAAAGAGTTATGATGAACATCCAGACAAAAGACTGCAAGCGACAGGAAACTGGAGGTAAATATATAAGCAGAAGAAGAAAAGAAGATGTTGTCAAGCCAATAAAACAACTAAAATACAACATGGCTGCTGAGCCAGATAGCTGTAAATCAGGATTTCTTTCTTTTTTATTACAGTTTGATAGTTTGGTAAGTGGACTTGTTGATAAACTCTTTTCAGCCATGATCTGTGCACAGTTGTGCTTAGAGATACAGTCAGACCAATACATGCAAGTATATTATTATTTTTTTTTTTATTTATTTAACATTTGTTGACCGGGAAAGTCCGACTAGGTTCCACAGATCCTGTTTTCAGCTGTGGCCTGGGGAGAAATTCTCCAGAAGCATGTCTGTATGTAACATATGATAGGGAAGCATATTTCAACACATTGAAGTTCATTGCAGAGAATGCATTTGATAAGCATTTACGGTATGTATAGTACAGTAAGTTAAAGTTTATTACATACATATTTGTATAGGGAGGGAAACAACGCAAATGTTAACAGTGTTCAGAGTAGCACATATGCATTGCTCTATAACTAGTCATGATCTATACAACAAGTGCATTTGAAATGTTATACATTTTTAATTTAATTTAGAATGCTTCAAGTATCTCTTGATGTCTTACCACTATTGGTAAGTGATTCCAAGTTGCAGCGACTGCCTTAGGAAAAGCTTTTTCTCCTCTGCAGGCTTTATAATGGAATCTATTGAGCATGATGGCTTCTCCCTGCTATCTCTCAATCTGTAGTTTGTTTAATTTGCAGTTTTCTTTTGAGGGAAGGGCGATATCCCAATTTTAGTATTTAATGCAATTGTGTGGAAAGTAGGAAAGTAGGTCTTTCATTATCAGGAAAATAGGTAAACCACCCTAGAAGAAAGTGGTGGGTATGGCGTCTGTAAATGAGGATGGGAAAGTGTAGTTATAACTATGACAAGACTTTATGGAAATATTCTTCAGATGAGTACCCATGAGGAAGGGAGACTATGCCAAGCAGACATTGCATGCAGGGCAGTAAGGCATTGTGTAAGTATAAAACAATTCTAATATCTGTATGCCCAATGCAAATTTTAAAGACATCATTGCCAACACATGTGTATAAGGTATTCAACCCCTTAAAAGGGACATTGATGAAAACAGAACTAAAGTTCAGGTTATTCAGGCAAATAATTGTTAACCTAAACACATACTTTATGTAAAATCCTAGTTCTGATAAAATAGTTAAAAGTGAGATATCTAGTGAAGACAGCATGGAAAGGGCTGGAAGGTGAGTTAATCATATTTCCAAATCTGTCTCTAATAATAATTGAGTCACTAGTCTAGAAGGTATGGAATGGCGTGAAGAAAGTGGAACCTCAATGAAGGGGAAAGAATTTTCCTTATGTTAACAAACAATTTTATATTTTTGGTGCAGTGAATTGGTCATATCATAGGACCAGCACTGGATAAATAAATAAATAAACAAACAAATAAATAAATAATCAATCTGAGTACTGTAGTCACTAAATAATGACATACATTTGAGTTTCAGACTTCAAATCCTTCAGAAAATGTATGTTATTCACCATGTCTTCTTACTGCCTTATTTGTAAAAACTGCATCTCTTGTAACCTGTACAAGCATTAGTTTAGATCTGCATGCCACACTGGTGCTTTATTTGTAATAACTGCATCTCTTGTAACTTGTAACCTTTTTATGCTTCTATTTATATTGTATAACTATGTTCACTGGAGCTTTTCTTCCCGGGTCTCCACTGAAAAAGGAATTTTTGTCCCGTGGACACTACCTATTAAACAAATGCAAATAAATAAGTACTTAGTAAATTTGGATCTATGTATGGACTTTGTCACAACAACGTCAAAACAGTCTTGGCGCTCTTAGGATAAAGTAAGACAACAGGTAAAGGGAGATGCTGAGCAGTTGTTGAAAAGATCTCAACACAATACCTAGGGGATGGAAGAAATAATATGCAGAACAAAAGAAAGGAAATTGACATAAAAAATAGAATCCATATCATGCTGAACACCAGACTTCCCCAAATTCAGTATCTTAACAGGGAAAATAGTGCCAATAAAGATAGGAGTATCAAGATGTACACTGTATGAGTTCAGAACCGTTCACTTTCCGAAGGAACACCCTTTAATGCAGGCAAATTAATATACCATAGACAATTAACCACTGTTAATAAGAAAAGGTATATTATCAAAGTCCAGGCCTGTACTCCAATCCTGTATGGGGCGGGGGGCTGGGAGTTTCATCGTTTTCATTCGTACTGCCTAGCATTCGATATTGGTCAACTAATTAAAATGAGAAATTCTGGCAAAGAATTGTGGGGGAAAATTCTTAGTGGCGATACTAATGCAATTGTACACCAAAGATATGGGTGTCAGAAAAGATACAATAGCCAAATCAAAAAGTGGCAGTCTCTTTGGGAGCAAATTAATCCGGATGATGTATAGGATAGCAACAAGATAAAGGACAGCATGCATCAGAAATATTTGGAAAGCAATGGACATAAGAACATAAGACCACATCATAGCTAAGGATAAATATAAAATACAGTACAGAGTCTGTTATCCGAACTAATTGGGACCTAGGGTAGTATGGATAATCAAACATATAATTCAACCAGATAAAAGACTTCTAAAATCTTGTTTTTTGCATGCAATTAACACTCTTTTCAACCATTCAGTGATTCCAGTGGACAATAAAAAATATTTTTCACATATGAGCAGGTTACAGGCTCAAAAAACAAACACAAGAGAATACATATAATGTTTACATATTCAGACTTTATGATTTTTCCTACCCAAAAACTACCTGAAAACTTTGTCTGGACTGTACCCCATCTGAGGGCAAACAAAAATTTGACTGCATGCAGGGCAAGTTAGACTTGTTATACAGCCAATGATATACTTCCCTAAAATAAAAAAGGTAAAGTCTATGTAATTTAAGTGATGTTTAAATCAGAAAAAACTAACTTGCATTATTGCAATATGAGTCACAATTAGAAATGGCAGATGTAGCATGAGCTATTTAAACATTTGGGAACGTGAGTAACAGGACACCAGAATGAAATTCATGGCAGATGGAGAACCAAAATAGTATTGAATTGCCTAAATGTGAATGGGGTGAAGTTTGAGAGCAGGCCAGGAAATTAGAAAATTGAATAATACTATCTGGGGTCAGTAGGAAAATAATCCATAGGCTGTATGTGACACCTTTTAAATTATATAGAGAAGCACAGAAAGCAGATTATAACTGCTGGAGTTGTTTAAAATCTGGGACTGAATATAGTTTAGGAATACACAAGGGCAAAACATTCATGATTACTGTTAGAGACATGGGAACTTATTCTCAGTGACTTAGAAGTCACTGCAATTGAAATAAAGTGCATGTACCAGAAAATGTCCGATGAATAGATTTAAGTACAGCTAACATTAGTGGGCACATCGATGGCAGTAATAGCCAGAGACAAGAAAATAGGCACTTCCAGTAAAATCGACACAAGAATATAGAAATTTACAAACTTCAATGTTGAACTGTAAACTTCATGAAGGAAAATTAGCAGAGCAATCCTACCAGATGAGCATACGAGCATAACAGTGGATTTTTGCTTTCGTCGAAATCAGTCTGTAAATATCACAATCAGTATTTTATAAAAGACTGAGAATAGAGTTTACAGCAATGAATAAATTGCAAGTGTAGTGTCCTTGTAATAATACTATAGCTTATATGCGTAAACTTTAATCACTTTATATATATATATATATATATATATATATATATATATATATATATATATATGGATCTGCTTCGGTTGGTCAAAGTTTCAGGACTTCGAAACCCACTTGTGCGAGACCACTTGTTCAAAGTACTGAAACTTTGAATAACCAAATAGGGAGATCACAATAGATGGCAGAATGGGAATATTCCCTTTTCCTTGCTGCAGTTCGATCTCAGAGTTGGCATATTTAAGTAGGGGGGTGTTGGGGTGCATGGGGGCTTGCCCTCCTGCAAAAGATTTTTTTTTTGTGTTTTTTTTTTTTTTTTTTAGACAGCTGATCTGGCAACTAGACTTCAGCGAAAGTGCACTTTCATTTAAAATCACTTTCACTGAAATGGGCATCTACTTTTCTTTTTCGAAGTAATGAAATTTTGACAAAGAAAAGTAGATCCATATATATATATATATATATATATATATATATATATATATATATATATATGTATATACATATATATATTTGTGTGTGTATATATATATATATATATATATATATGTGTGTGTGTATATATATATATATATATATATATATATATATATATATATATATATATTGATATATATTTTTATTGTGTGTGTCTGTATGGATCTAGTTTTGAAGCTTGAACTTTCAAAACTTTGAACTTCATATGGTGGAGACCAAAATATCAAAGTTTTGAAAGTTGGAAACTTCAATAAAAAAAATGAAAACTATTTTTTTTTTACATTTATGCAGGGGGAGCAAGCTACCCTACACACCACAAGTGGGGGGGGCTACACTCCCTTCACCCATGCTAATTAAATATACCAACTCTGAGATCGCACTACAGTGAAGAGTATGATAAATTTCCCATTCTGTGCTGTACTGGGCTCTCCATTTAAACCGTTTGATATTTCAAAATTTTGATGTTTTGGTCTCGACTATATGAAGTTTGAAGTTTTGAAACTTTGAACTTCTAAAGTAGACGTATATATATATATATATATATATATATATATATATATATATATATATATATATATTTTGTGAGTTTTCACAAGGTATATGTTGTTTCTATTTTCTCTAATTCATTTTTTTTTAATTCAATAAATAATTTTCAGCAGAACATTCTATTCCTATAAAACGATTAGATAAACTGAATAGAGCAACTCTTTTTATATGAAATAAACTGCAAACCATATAATTATCATTTGTAAAGCACTAAAAATAAAATTGAAAATGCAAAAAATACAGATGTCCATTTTCTGAAAACACAAGTCACTTGGAGTGTTACCTTAACATGCAAACACATGCAGAGGGATTTTAGAAACTCACACTTCATGTTTTATGCCTCCAAACACACATGAACCATGCATACCACATCTTGCCTTATTGAATACCTCATTTATATAGATATATTTTTCTATTATCTTTCTGCACGTTTACCCTATCTTATTAGCACTAACCTGCTTCTGTTCCCTTCCTGCCTACATTATTTATAATGCATCACTGTTTCTAGTAAACTTTAAAATACTTTCCACAATATAGGTCTTTGTTGATATGAGTGTCTCATTTTATTCTTCCTTTCCGCTTTATGCATAATTATCTCTCACCTGTTCCCCATGTGTTTCTTTATACTTCCTAAATGTTGCTCCTTTCTATTTAGTATATGTTGTCATACTTTCTCAGACTTGATAATATGTTGATTTATTTTATAAAAATGTCACTTGCTTTTGTCTCGCTTGGATTTTTTTTTGAGTTACACGCCCACTTCGAAGCCAACTACTATTTAATGTTTACCTAACCCATCTCACTTTCCCAGTTAGTCAACCTGCAGTCCAAAGTACATTTGCTATATTTTAGATCAATTTGATTGACCTGTATTATTTACTATGAACCACACTGCACTGATAATTTTCATAGACAGCTATGACAATCTGCACCTGTATTTCTTATATTCCCCTCCTTTTTCACTCTTGAAAGCATAACGTCTAAAACTTTTTTTGCTACTGAGACTTTACAGTTGGGTACATTCTGGTACTCTGTAAGGCTCTTCTCTTGTTTATACTTACAGTTCAGATGTTCACATCAGCATTTGACAAAAGACATCCTCATCAGTGATCTGTCACCTGTCTTATAGGTTCATAGTTGTGCACTAGGCTAATGACCACTGAGACAATTTTAAGTCTAGCCATGCATCTTAAATCTCTGACAGGTCCTGGTACCCTTGGCAGGATAAGCATGGGCTTGGGGGATGACACATTTGCAAGCAGGGGCATGTGAGATGAAACATTTACCTGTTATATCTACGTATACTAGAGACATAGGTGGCAAAGCAGGGATGAATTTTTGTTTCTCATCCTCAAATGCATTGGCCAGTTCATGGTAAGAAGTGTGAAGCATTTTGCCCTCATCCATTGCTTTGGTGACCTTCTCAAAGAAGTCCACCAGGTTAAGTCGGCATAACCTTTCCTTGACAAAACCAACACTGGGTTGGTCAATGTCTAGAGATCTCTTATATCATTATTGGTCATGTCTATGATAATTCTTTTCATGGCATTGTATGTGAGACTAGTGAGACTTATGGGTCTTTAGTTTCAAGGGTCCATAGATGGCTTGCCTTTGTGCAGTAGGTATTTATTTGTAATTCTCCATTCCTGAGGCATGAAGCCTGTTTTGACGTTAAAGTTAAATATCAATTCCAGAAGTCCTGATAGGTCATGTTTCAAGCTATATAGAAGATATTCTGTGATATCATTTGGCCCCATCGATGCAGCATTCTTAGCTTCATAGGTTCATTGTTGTTATTAAGTTAGCAACCACTAGGGCCCTTATAATCCTAGCCATGCACCCTAAACCATTTGAGTCCTCAGTATCATGGGTATCTGTATGGGGGAGGTCATGTCAGTAGGGAGCAATCTTGTTAGTCAGAATAAAACTTTTCTCATTGATAGCCTCTCTCCATAATGGACATGGGGGCTGGAACAGGGGTAGATTTAAACTTTACCATACAATTGTCAAAGTTTTGTTTGAATAAGGTCAGAGAAGAGCTCGCTTTGACATGGGGGGGGGGTTATTCCATAGTATGGAGGATCCTTTTTGACACATAGCTGTCTCTCCTCAAGTAACGTTCAGATTACAGAACCTTAGAAAGAGCACTGAGTTCATTTGGACATGTTTCCTAGTGATATTTGGTGGACTAATATTTGATAGTGGGAAAGAAGGGGGTAAAGCTTGAGTTGAATTTTTCTGCCAGTAAATTTGCTATATCTTTGCTATATCTTTTGGCTTCTCTCTTTTTACTTTTTCCAAGTATTTTGGATTTCTAATACCACTACTGGAATGGGGGTCCATATTAGAACATTGAAGTTTCACAACTTTGAATGTTCTAATATTGACCCCTATTCAGCGAATGCTGAAAATAGCGAAGCTGCGGAACACCAAATTTCTTCCTAGGGAAGGAAATTGGTTGGCCATTCCTGTGGCTTCGCTATGTTCAGCACTGTGGTGGAAAGTTACCAGTCGGGATCAGGTAAGTGTGCAATTGTGTGGACGTGAGGGTTAGGGTGGGGTAGGTGAGTTAGGGTTAGGGAGCGGGTAAGGTGAGTGTGCGATAGTGATGGACATTAGGGTTAGGGTTTGGGTTAAGGTAAGTGAATAGCTAGTGATGTATGTACAGTTTAGTGTAGGGTTAGATGTAGGATTTTAGGTGTATGTGTGTGGATTGCTGTTTGTTTGGTGTGTTTGTGTTGTGTTTATGTGTTACGGAACAGCAAATTTATTCCCTTGGAAAAAATTTGCTGTTCTACATGTTCGATGTCAGCATTCGCTGAATAGGGTTCGATATTAGAACATTCCACGTTTTAAAAAGTCAGTGTTCTGATATAGACCCCTGGAATGGATCCCATCCCTACGTCAAAGTATGATTAAAGTTCATGAAATTAGTATTGTTTCAATCTTTGATGTTAGACAGAAGTGCTCTTGCAGCACCCACAATGTGGCCAGTAATGCCTCCTTCTGCAGTTCATATGGAATTACATGTACTGCTAACATATCTAAGTACAACTGTAAATTATTTTTTATATGACCCATTGCTTCTATTACTACTGGAACTGTACGAGTATACTTCTTCCATAGTGCCCTTGTTTCTGCCTGCAAATCCTAGTATTTTATGGCTATGTGTGTCTCTGTATGTAAGACACTGTAGTCACTGGATATATCAGTTTCAGTTTTCAAGGCTACTTTTGTCATCTATTCATGGACTACTAAGTCTGTTTTTCTCGCATCTATTTTTTGAACTATCGGTAGTGGGTAATGCCATGTAGTATAAACTTCATTATTTTCCATAATGCTCTGTGGATCATGCTTCTAATGTTTTTCAGCTACTACAATATTGTAATGTTTGCACAATCGCCAATGAAACAGTCTTACTACATTATTAGGCCTTTTAGTATATAGTCCGTCTGCCATTAGTATGTCACAACCAGCAACAAGATGTGCGACCATTTCCAGTTGTTTTACAAAACCTACATCTGTCTGTTTCTCCCACATGTTCAATGGACTTTGTAAACCAACATGTATGTAGTCCACGACCTTGGGCTGCCAATATTAATCTTTCATCTTTTGGGTTAAATTCATCTTTGTTAACCATTCCTGTGTTTGATCCTAATCAACATGAGGTTGTTCCAAGAGTTTTCTATACTAGCAACGATTTTTATGCATTTACCACATTTCTTGCCTTATCAGATTATCCTTCACCTTATATTATTTATTTTTTGTTTTTTGGCACATTCAGTTGCTGCCTGATTTTTATCTACTGCTGATTAGATTTCCATTCCCACTTGACACCGATATGCTTCTGCTAAACTACGCAGGGAAGTCATCTTAGACTTATTTTCCTCATATTTTAAAACTTACACTACATTTGTGTCTTATGAGGTCAGCAGATATATATGCAATCCTACAATTGCAGATCAATACATGTAATCAATTTCAAGGTGGTCCATATCTCCTTCAAAACAGGGAATATATAGTCTTGGTATACATTGATTTTTATAAATCATTTGATAAGCATGAGTCATCCTTTTTATTTTCTTGTCCAACTGATACAACACTTTTTGGGGCCAGTCAGTCACTCCAAAAATGTAATTTAGGAAGGGAAGAGTGAATTGTTTTATAGCTTGGACTTTGTTCCTAGATGCCAGCCATGTTTTCTGTATTAATTTTAGTCTTCTAAAATATCCCTTACTAAGTTTTATTTACAATTCTTCATATTTTATTGTTGATCCTTCATCATTTCCCAAATATTTATACTCTCCCTCTTGCTCAAGTTCTTTTATATCACATTCTTTCCCCTGTCTTATGTGTTCTTGGTGCTGTAGCTTTAATGCTTTAAATGTTGCTTTTGCACATTTATCAAAACCAAATGACATTCTTAGATTATCTAAAAAAGTTTTGACCACTTGCAGTTGTGCTTTCAGTTCCTCATCTGATGAACTATACAGTCTCAAATCATCCATAAAAAGAAGATGAAAAGTCTTTACATTTTGTTGTTTTCTGGAAGCCAAATTGTAACCATGATGCAATCTGTTAAGTCGACAGCTTAATGGGTTAAAGGCAAGACAAAAGAGAAGAAGGGACAAAGAGGCACCCTGGAATCCCCCCCCCCCCTTGAATTTTTATCCCTGGAATAATAATTTGTCCTTTATCATGACTTAACTGCAGAGTGGTTTGCCACTGTTTCATGGTCTCTGTAATGTAATTGATCAGAGTAGGGTGCATCTTATTAATTTTTAAGCACTTTTATCCATGAATGTAGGATACTATCAAATGCCTTTTTGTAGTTTATCCATGCCATACTGAGATTTTCCCCTTTTTACAGTTCTCCATTATGGTTTTATTTAACAACAAATGATCCTTTGTTCCACATGACTTTCTTTTGTCCCTTTTTTGTTTTATTGCCATGACTGAGTTTTCTTCTAAATGACTATAAACTCTGTTGGCATAATTTCCAGTGTATAGCTTATATGTTGCTGGAAAACAAGTTAATGGTCTGTAGATTTAAGGAGAGCATGCAGGTTCACTCTTGGAGTACTGTTTTCCTTGCTGTTAACCAGGTTGGTTCTGTTCAGGGTGCAGATATAAATACTTCTTACTCATGGATAAATCATCATGTAAAGATGTTAATACTTTTCTGCCAGAAGTTAAGTAATGCATCTGTCCTAGGGTTTTCCAATTAGGAGCTTTTCATAACTTTGTTTCAAATTCTGTGGGTGTTACTTCATCCTATTTTATATCCTGTGCATTTGAACTTCTTAGTCTTTCTTTCCTTTTAGCATCTTTCTCTATGTTATGTTCAATGTAAGTGGCTCCATTAAGGGTGAGCTCTGCATACAATTATGTATTGCCTTTTAGGTTCTGGTCATAAATAAGAATGCCCTGGGGTTGTCCGTAATTTGGCTATTGTAGGCTGTATCTGTTCTTAGAGTCTGTTGTTTTTTTTTTTTTTTTATTTTTATTTTTTTTAGTTTGAGAGCACTTTTATCCTGCTGGCATTAAAACTCCTAAATATTTGACTAATCTATTACTTTTCCAGCCTTTTAGAAGGTACATAGACCTGTCAGCAATTTCTCACTTTTCTCTGTCATTCCATTATATTTGTCAATACTTGTTACTTTTCCTGCCTTTGATAAGGTACACGACCTCATCAACAGTCTGTCACTTTTCTCTGCCACTCTGTTACATTTGCCATTGTTTATTACCTTTCCTGCCTTCAGTAAGGTATACTCCCTTTTCAGTCCCCTGTCACCTTTCTCTGAAAGTCTGCTATAGTTGCCTCACCAATTCTTTTTCCTGTCTTTGATAAGGAATATATGCAGAATCTTTTTTCCACTCTAACATATGCTGACTCATTCACTGATTCCTACTTTTCAGTCAGACTCCTCGTATGCTTTACATTATGTAGAATCCTGTTTTCCTACTATCCTTTCTGTCTATTTAATACTCTTTGTGCCATATTTCTGTGGCTGTCTTAATCATATCAAATTGGACTAACATGGCTGTCAAGTTTTTAAAATTTTTACCCAAAGCATCTCTAGCACGTACCCTTTGTTATCAAATGGTGTTATCTCTTTCATTTTCTCCCTGTTCATACTACATTTTTAGAGTTACACATTTTACCTTTCCTTAAAAACGTTTTCCTAACATTTCATATTAATTAGTAATTGTCTAATATTTGTGGAGGCATCTGAGATTCTGCTGCTGGATTTTTTTAAGCTGCATCGCTCAGTATGTCATAATGTTTGCAGATGAAGCATTTCAATCAACAACTTAGAAGGGAAGAGTTCATACTCACTTTTAAGGCATTCAAGATATTAAGTGATGATTTCCTTTTATGATGTGCAGGTTTACAAAAAAGTAAAAAAAAAATCATTAAAATTGATAAGAGCTCTGATTAAAGAGAAAGGAGCTGCATAACAGTACACTGAGTGGGTGTCAGAAGTTTCCATGTAATATTAAGTGATGTGAAACTATCTCTAATTTTAAAAGTAAGCTAGATGACTGCTGTGGTCAACAATGCTATAATAAGGCCCATACGATGATGATAATGAAACAGATATGTTGAATGTCTTCGTTCTAACTTCTGATGCTGACAAAGCATCGTAGAGCATGTCTTGAAACGATCTCCCTTTGGTTATTGCATCATTTATTTTAGTTTTCCCTGACCAGATGATTTAAGTTAGGAAAATAAATTATAATGAACACTGAACAAGAGGTACATCATAAATATTGCCTACAATTTACAGTGGAAAAATTACATACATTTTATTTCTTGACAATGTTCTAGTGTGCTTTCACAATTTTTTGAAATTCAGTCCAATTGTTGTTTTAAATAGCAAAGGAAAATATCCGAGGATTGTAAAACTACTTTAATAAAATATGATATTCATCATTTGATTTCACAGAAATTAACAAATCTGAGTGTGCACAGTACACTTGGTTCTGCTTTGAGGTTCCTTTTCAATATTTAACCCTTTTATAGTAGGATGTACCATTCGCATATGCACCCAATGTTCTAATATTAACCATTTAACCGAAAGTTTAAATAAATGACAATAAGAAAAACAGTCACCTGTGCTGGGTAAAGTACCCTTAGGGAAACCTGATTTTTTTAATACAACTACTAAAGAGAAGGCAGCTATTTCAAGCCTACAATGTAATAAAGAGATAGTGATAAGACAAGCTGACAAGAGGGGAGCCATAGTTGTAATGGACAGGGAAATGTATGACAAGAAGGTATCTCTTATGCTTGCAGAAACTGATACTTATATACCATTAAATGCTATTTCACTAAATAAGCTGATTAAAAATGTACATGCGCAGCTATATGATCTACTACTCACTAATGTCATTGATATGAATTTGTATAGATATTTCCTTATTGAGAATCCACTTGTACCAATGTTCAGAGGCCTCCCAAAAATACATAAAGAATTGGATAATCCACCATTAAGACCTATTGTCTCTAGTAAAGGGTGGTTGACTGAGTCCCTTTCAATCTATCTAGACAAACAGTTCAAACCAATAGTCAATAGTACCAAACACATTTTAAGGGATACACAACAATTTATAGAAGATTTAGCAAGATGCAATGAACAACATCACATTGAAATCGGTGATTTTTTTGTCACCTTAGATGTAAAATCTTTGTTTACATCAATCCCAAATAATATCGGGATTGAATTTTTGAGACTATTTCTTTTGAATCATGGTATAGACAATAGCAAAATCATTATGTGGACGTCATTACTTGAAATAGTGTTAGAAAATAATGTCATGGTATACGACAACAACTATTATTTACAACGAAAGGGTGTAGCAATGGGAACCCCGTGTGCAAACTCATATGCCAACCTAGTGTTGGCATATTGGGAAGAAGCATATGTGATTAATAACTCAGTTTTCAATGAATATATAATACACTACTGTCGTTTTGTTGATGATGTCTTTTTGTTATGGAGAGGAACAGCAAATAAGTTAAATGAGTTCATACAATATATTAATGGGACCACCAACTTCTTAGAATTTCAGAGCATTCACTCTCATGAGATGATACAGTTCCTTGATGTTTTGCTAACCAAGGGACCTAATGGTGTAAATACGGGAATATATAGGAAGCCTTGTTGGAGGAATAATTTACTTCACCGCACTAGTATGCACCCTCGACACGTTCACCAAAACGTGGTAATGAATCAGACCTTGAGAGCCTCTAAGTTGATTACGGATGAGGCAGCATTTAATGAACAAAAGGTTGTCATAGAGAATAATTTCATACACAGAGGATATAATAAACAAGTAGTGCACAATACAATAACCATGGCAGGTGAATTAAGAAAATATAGAGGTCGTCCATTCTACCACAATAAACCAAATACTACTAATATGAACAAGAAGGAGTTATGTAACCCCAAAAATAGACTGGTTATACCCTATACCAATAGGAATAGCCAAATAAAAAAGATAATAGAGAACAATTGGAAGATTTTAACAATGGATGAGAAAATTAGGACATTAGTTGAAGGAACACCCAACATAGCCTATAAGAACTTGAAGTCTCTCAAAAGACTTCTTTGCTATGAAAGAATAAAAGTAGAATATCCCAAGTCACAAAGGGAAGGTACCTTCCCCTGTCGCACATGCAATCAGTGTAGGTTTATTAATACAGAAAATACATTTACTCACCCCTTCACTGGTAGAACATACACTTTTAAAAGCTATACTGATTGTAGGTCTAAGAATTTAATTTATCTAGCTCAATGTCAGTTGTGTCTTAAATATTATGTAGGCAAAACTAACCGCACTTTACGTGAGCGTATAAGAGAGCATGTATACGCTATAAATAAAGAAGATGCTACCAACGCCTTAGCAAAACATGTTATGGATGAAGGGTCCATTCATCATTTTAAGTTTAAGGTTCTAGAATTAATTAAAGTTGATAGTAGACTAGGGAATGTTAAGAATCGCACAGAGGAGGCAGAGAATAGGTGGATTCTTAGACTTCAGGCACATATACATGGTCTAAACGACAAAATTACACTAAAACCTTTCCTAGCAGCTAAGGCTTTTAAACATTAAACTATCAAATGTTGTTTATTCTATATGTTTTAAAAGAGGTTTTAATGTGTTTATATTAATATAGTTCCATGTTAAATCATATTTTTTTTTTATATATTATTTTGAAATTTTTGTTTGCTTGTTTTTAGATATATGTTGAATAATATACATGTTAAGCACTGGCACTTTAAGCATCCATCATATCAATTGTTTAATTGCTTGATTAATTGAGTTTTATAAATTGTATATAAGTGTTTAATTTATTCATGAAATATTGAAGTCTGAAGAAGCGTTATCTGAACGTGAAAGCGCTTACTATTTGATGCAGGTCTGCCACAATAAAGGCTTTTTCGTAAAGGATCTCTGGAGTTTGTGCCATTGGTGTACCCTTGGAGCTTTTTCGCTACTGTGTTACTTTAAATAAATGACATTTAATAAGGACAATATTATTCATTGCTCAAGTCTTGTACAGACTTATCAGGCTGCCAATAATAGGAGTGAATGCATTATTTTTTCTTTTTTTGCAAACTTTCCTAGTCTGAGCAATGGATACTATTGCTGTTATTAACATTACACACTTCTTTAAATCATAGTATTTCTCCTTCAGTGAAACAGATGGAAAGAAAACAATAAACAGAGATGCTGAAGCCCAGCTGAAGACTAAAGCAATGCCAGTGATGTGCAAAATACAGAGAGTGCACCTTAATTAAACATGGGAAGATTTCTGACCATCTGGCACAGCTGTCCATTTCATCATGTTAATTATTAGAGGCAGACCGCTCCTTCAAAATATTGGACACATCTAATTCACTCATGTGCAATGAAGATTAAAGCCTTCTGTTAATGATAGTTGAAAACCATGACTAGAAAACAAATAGCAATTAAACTTATTTTTTTTGCTTACTCTACCATTGAAAAAATGGATAACAGCAATTCAGGCACTGTGAATATAGACTTTCCAAGTAATCTGAACTGCTTTTGAGTTTATTAATCTTAGGAACTTCACCATGCCTGTTATTGCTGGCTCACAGTACTTGGTGTGGACACTTTATGCCCAGTGTGGGTATGTCCTCCTTAGGTTCATGAATATTTTCAGCAGGGTTTTGTGTTTTATCACATCTCAGAGATGTCAGTAGCACAAATTATCAAGTTTGCAAGCTATCCCTATCTGAATGAAGGAATAACAGATTATTTGTACATGTGTGAGTATATGTGTGCATGTTTGTATATTTACGCATGTGCGATTATGTACGTGAGTGTATGCATGGCGTTGTGTCTGGTCATGTGCATGCATACGTGTGTGTGTGTGTGTGTGTGTGTGTGTGTGTGTGTGTGTGTGTGTGTGTGCGTGTGTGCGTGTGTGCGTGTGTGTGTGTGTGTGTGTGTGTGTGTGTGTGTGTGTGTGTGTGTGTGTGTGTGTGTGTGAGTGTGTGTGTGTGTGTGTGTGTGTGTGTGTGTGTGTGTGTGTGTGTGTGTGTGTGTGTGTGTGTGTGTGTGTGTGTGTGTGTGTGTGTGTGTGTGTGTGTGTGTGTGTGTGAGTGTGTTTGTGTGTGTGAGTGTGTGTGTGTTTGTGTGTGTGTTTGTGTGTGTGTGTGTGTGTGTGTGTGTGTGTGTGTGTGTGTGTGTGTGTGTGTGTGTGTGTGTGTGTGTGTGTGTGTGTGTGTGTGTGTGTGTGTGTGTGTGTGTGTGTGTGTGTGTGTGTGTGTGTGTGTGTGTGTGTGTGCATCTACATGGACGTATGCGTGTATCTTATAATGTACTTGATTGTTTCCATTTCTTGTGCGATTGCCTAAGATAGACTGTGGATCCCAAGAAATCAGAAGAGTACCGTGGCCTGAAAAACAGAAAGAATGAATTAAATAATTAATGAATTAATGACGTAAGAATGAAAAGATTCAGTAAAATTAAACTTATGAATGTTATACTGGATGTGGTTTTCTTCGATGATTTTTCTTTTTCTTTTTTTTTTTTGTTAGAGAAGAATTGGTTGGAAAATCTTGCGGGATCATCTGTACTTTCTATGTAAGAGTGAAAGAAAATAAGTGGCATCTCACCCTGACTAAAAAAAGCAACCAAAATGTTTAAAAGAGCTGGTCTGGAGAGAAAAATAATATTTTACACCATATGCAGAGTTACTGATTATATTACATTACATTTACAGCAAGTTCATGAAAGTAAACAATTAGAAAAAAGCTAAACGTCATGTGAAGACAGTCCAAATGCATTACTAAATGCATATGTTATTCCTCATTAGAAAAAAAAGTAGCTTTGATCACATAATCCCATAAAATCAGTAGCATGAGCTACAAACACATCCCTTCTGTATAACATATAGAACCATGTGCATACTTACTGTGAAGTCGGCATGTCTCTGCATCTTAGTGCGTGTGTGAAGAGATTCAATAAATGAAAATGTTGCTACTCAATGGAGTTGTTTAATAAACATAAGAGATAACTTTTTAAATGACACGTTAGAAACAAATAACCATTGCCTTGGTCTAGGCAAAGCCACATTCTCCCACTACAGAGAAATACACCCCATGGGCACTGCCCACATGGATTCATCTTTTTGGTCATTTATACAGCTTAATGGCATGCATGACTAGTATATTACAAACGTCTGGAGACATTAACTTTACAGATTAGTGCATATACATGCACTAAAGACATCAATCTTATTTTTATGACAATTTTATCATCATTTGTATAGCTAATATGTCCCCATTATACTCAAAAACACATTCTTCAGCCACATTGTCAAGGTGTATTCCAGGTTAAACCTGTAGGGACCTCCCTAATATTCAGCAAGCTGAGGTTATGCTTCTCAGCACTGCCATCATCTCTTTTCTTTCAGTTCCATTTGTAAATGCTTAGACTGCTGAATTCTTTGCTCACGAAATAATTCAGATCGAAGGAGGAAGTTGAAGTTGGAGGAGTTGAAGTAAAAATTTCCATAGGTGATTCTTGAATGTTTTCTGTGACCCTAACACTAACAACCTCTTCTTAGTAAAATGTTTCCCTGTTATTGCCACTAACAGATGGCTGAGGTGGACTGTTATACTGTAAAGGGTAGACTTTAATATGCTACATGTGATGTGTAACTAGACAGATCATGAAGATCTAAGGAGATTCATTTTGAAGTGGCAACCCAGCTCAGGATATAGCATGGTTACAAACCTCAATGTTTGCTTGAGAGCTCACTTACAGTTACTGCATTTATGTATTTTGCCCAGAGGGAAGAGGTCAGGGTAATCTTGGATTGAAAATTTGTGTCTTCAATTTTTGAGTGCAACATGATTGATCAACCATCTCCAGTCATGCAGAAGTCACATTACTGGGGGACAGCTTAGAAGAGGCGAGCTCTGTGGAGATGAGAACCTATATAATTTTATGAAATGTCCTGGGAGGGGATTTGTCCTTGGGTGGGAGTTGATTGGACTAAATGTTTTCTAAAGAAAACTGTGATTCACAGACTATGGAGCTATGTCACCAGCATTATAACCAAGCAGAGAAAGATCTGGAAACATAATATTGCCCAGCTCAATTCATTCAGTATAAGAAAGAATCGAAGGAGCACCTTGCTGTATCTGGTGCAATTCATACCTTGGTACAAGGATATCTTTTATTTTAATTTTAGTATTCCTGTAATCCTGTTGTTGCAGTCTGCCTCATACTTACTTAAGGATTGTAATCTATAGTATGGTGTTTACTTTTTCAGCAGGATGTCACCCCCTAACACTATCCCAGTCAAAAACTGTGTGTTTAACATAAAATGGTAGCATTTTAAACATTTACTCAGAGTAATACATCTGGGATGGTAGTCCTTTTGATTATGTAATTACAACCAGCTTGGTTAATGAGAACAATTGAAAAAATATTTACTCCATGTATTCAGCAAAATAGCAATCAATTAGCAGCTGTACTGTGAAAACATTACTGTTGTTTATCAAAGCTACATTTTCTGTTAGCTTGTCTCCCCTCATGTAGTCCTCATACTGCATGTTTACTGTATCACAAACTATGCATGCACAGATTAATTAGCTATCACTAATCCTGTAACCTGAGGTAGCCAGGTCCTGGATCTGCGTCACTCCCACAGTCCCCAATTCCACAGCCTCCTCTCTGGTCTCTGCCTTTATAGTCTCTTCTCCATCTCTACTTCACACAGCCTTCTGTGCTCTTGTAAACCAGCATGCATAATCCACTGCATCACCACCATATAGTCAAGACATTGTTATCCTCAATAATATATCATAAACACACATTGTTGTTAACTGCAACCATTAAATAGACAGTTCATCACCAAACCATGTAAGTTACTTTCTTTACACAAACATCACCAACTAGACCTTGCATACACAGTGCGTTATGAACCCATCTCAAAAAAGTTGTTAATTACATTTGGTCCCTGCCCATTCTGACTCCAAACTAATATTCCCATTCTACTTCCCTTATTCTTATCCTCTGTACCCCACAGCGCTCCTCCAGTTTAGCCACTCACCATACAGTGAATATCTATCACAATAAACATACACCAATCAACCCAGCATACAGCACCAACTCCATTACCCCCGAGCAAGCAATAGGAAATACACAGAGCCATAATCTTTATTATTGTACCATCATCCACTGACTGCACCAACTACCTTTGCTATGAAGTGTTGTTGAACCCAATCCAGGAGTACACATTATTTTGCCACACCAAAAACAACAGCATCAGCAATCTACATCAAGTAAAGACTAGGGTCACTCTGGTCAATGCAGGCAGCTTATTCACCAGACTAGAAGAGTCTGAGGGCTTTCTCCTCTCCACTAACCCAGAGATGCAATAAAAAACTGACTTCTGGGTTAAAGTGTCCACTCCTTTCTTTTTTCCAAACAAAAATCAGAAAGATCTCATTTCCCCCCATTCATTATCTTGTATTAAAGCCACACATGATGGCCCTAAATCATGCCTTTTAAGACAAAAAGCAATTGCCATTCTGCTTTGTTATTGTTTACAGCTTTTTAATGATTTTTTCTTGGAGGTAAGAAGATGGTTTAGAAACCTCAATACTATTTTGCAGTTTTCTGAGGAATTTTCAAGGCTTCTTATCAACTAAGCAAAGGTTTGCCGAGGTGAATGATGCTTCCAGTTTATGTGGGACACACCTTTCATGTAACTGACAAGGTATTCATCAATTTTCCAGCAGGTGGCAGATGTGGTGAAGGCCCATCTTCAGGCTATGTGGACTCTTTAACTAAAGATCCTTAGGGACCATTAGCTAAGCTCATTGTGTCTTTCACCTCTACATTATCATCTGTTAAAATGTTGACCTTACCATCTGTCCTGCACTGTTAACTAGGTCCTCATCTATTAACCTAGGAAATGGAATTATCAGCAAACATCAGAACCATGTGTTGGAATTTATTTGTGACATTAAAAGAGAGTTGGAAAACTAAATTAAATAACCCTTTCTCAACTGTATGGTGCAGCTACCAAGCTTTCAGGAGTTCTCACTTGTGTGTTTATTTCTCAGAGGGAGCACTCTAAATGAAGGTATACAATGGACTGAAGCATTAGTCAGATCTTTAAGGCTATGTTTTATTTCTGATTTGGTAAGAGATGAGGAAGAACTGTTTGTAGTAGGCTTGGAGAATTCCCTTAGTTCTGCTTTACGTGCGTCACTTGTGACTGTTCATGGAGCATAATGGAAGAGGATGGAGCCATCAATTTCTTTAGTTAGGCATTGGGAGATATATGCATTATAAGAAAAGAGTAGAATTTCTGGTAAATGTATTAAGTCCATATCCATTTTAGGATCTTTCACCCAACACGAAGCAGAGCCTTACTAAACTAATTTTGATGTGTTACCATAATGCTGACTGTATTTATCATGGTAAAACATGTCTAGGTAAAGGTTATGTTTAGCTAGAAAGTTAGTTAACTTCTGGTGGAATTAAGAGTGGACACATCTAAAAATTCAACTCAAGAAAGAATAACAATTCTATGGAAAATATAATGAGGGCATGGGATAATGGACTACAATTAAGCATCATCAAGGATTGTTGTACATGTGGGTGTGAGGCTGAGTTGTTCTATAAGTGAGTGGCCATAAAATCTTAACAGTCTCTTCTGTGAATATGGTACTGACTCTAGCAGGACTTGTTATTTCCTGGAACTTAATATATATGCTGGAGATATGGTGCTACTGAGAACATACCGCCTATTTCTACATTTAATGGGATTACCCTACAATCAGAAAATATTGATATTAATATGTAGATATCACTGGCTGGACTGTACCATCCAGTTATTCTTTATTAATCAGAATGATTATTTTTTTAACTTTATTAAACTATCCCTTAAGACATATGCTGACATAAAAATTAACAGAGAAGAGAAAAAGAAAATAAACAATAATATTTTTTCATTTACATACATTATAGATTTCATATGTGTTTTCTTTTTTTATAACGACATTCAGTTGAACATTGCATAAATTCTCATTTTCTGCCTTTACATAAACATCATTTCTCTTCCTTTGCATTATTCTGCATGTATTGTCCGTACAAATCCCATTTATTTCTATTTAGTTTGCTCTTTTCCTTTTCTGAGGATCCCACTTCTAGTTTTTTATTTATTTATAGTTAATCTCTTTTTACAATATTTAATACTTCAAATACAGTTGGTTTAGATTTTGATTTCCATTTTTTAGTAAATGCTGTTTTCTCAGCCAATATATTTAAACATAGCAAGGCCTTCCTATGCCTAGGGAAATCAGATCCTGTGTACCAGATCAAATGAATAATTTCCTTAGTAACAGACATTTCCTACCCCAATATTTCTGGAAGAGTGTTTTGTAGGGACGTTCTTGTCTCATTGCAATGTTCTTGTCTCATTGCACTTCCAAAAATCATGTTTCCAGTTATCATTTTTTCCTTATTAGACCTCCAGCATTTGACATCTCCCTGTTGCAAGATGTCATAATGATTCTTGGCAAACTTTTATCACTATCTAAACCACAATGGAATGTATTTATTTCATATATTCCCAAAGTTCTTGTACACGGGCATGGGTAGTCCACATATACATGTGACTCTGTACTCACAAAATGTTTAAAATTAACTACAGCTTGTAAATGGGAGGAAAGACATAGAGCACTTTCTGAGTCAGAATGCTTTCACTGGTCTTTATTCATGCCTTTGGTTAAGGGCCATCTAAGTATTGAACAGGATAATACTGAAAATGCTTACTGTGCACTTTCCTGAAATTTTAGATCCATTAAGACACTTGAGAATACAAACTCACCATTAATTTCTTTGATTCAATTATTTATTTATTCACATTTGGTGACCAGGTAAGTCTGACTGAGAAACCCATTTTCAGCAGAGGCTCAAAGAGAAAAGCTCCGCAGTAAAAATTCTGAACAGTGGAAGTTTAAGCAATATTAACATTAATTCTTAGCATGCATTTTTAAACATAGATTAAGGAAGAACATTTGCAAAAAGGAAATATACAATCAAAACATTTGTGCCTAAGGAGAAGATTAACATTTAACATTTTTAATGAAAAAGATGAGGTATTTGTTGACAAGACAGTTTAGACAGATGGCTTAATTACTGAGCTCTTGAGTAAGTTTTGGGAATAAAGACTTTTTGACTTTTAAGTAGTTGGGGTTAAAGAGGAGTATGAGAAAGTCAAGCATTGGTAATAAGTAAGTTTAGGGATAGGAGATGAGTATAGAGATGATGGAGAGGTAGTCTAAAAAGTTGCTTTTGGCTGTAATTGAGGGGAGCTGCGAGTAAGGGTAGGGCTAGAAATAGATAATTTTGTGGCTAAATATGAGAGTAGAGATACTTGATAAGAATGAAGTGAGAAGGGAGTAAGTGTAAGGGGGTTAATTTTTTTTTTTAAATACTGTTATTTTTTAATGAAAAAATATACTCAAACATATATTCAGTGCAATTTAAAAGTATTATATACTATTATACAATGACCCCCCCCATTAATATTCAAAAAATGTGCACGCTGACTGGTCAGCGTGCGCGTTGTAAATCAGAGTTATAGTAATGGAAAAAGGTATGGTCGCCCGGACTTTTTCCATTACTATAACTCCTTTTTTTTTTTTCAGCAACGGAGAATGCAAGATCTCCATTGCTTCACACTGTCTCGCTATGTTAAACTCATTTAACATAGCGAGACAGCATTAAAAAAAGACACGGAGATTCTACATTGCTTTTTTTAATGCTGTCTCGCTATGTTAAACTCGTTTAACATAGCGAGATAGTTTGTAAAAAGCAACGGAGATCTTGCTTTCTCCGTTGCTTTTTACAAACTGTTTCACTATGTTAAATGGGTTTAACATAGCGAGACAGCTTTAAAAAAAGCAACGGCTCCGTTACTTTTTTTAAAGCTGTCTCGCTATATTAAACCCATTTAACATAGCAAAACAGTTTGTAAAAAGCAACGGAGATCTTGCTTTCTCCATTGCTTTTGCCCACAGCTCTGATGTACTGCATAGGCATATGCCTGCGCAGTACATCAGAACTGCCGCAGAATACCAGACAGCTGCGGAAGGGCAGCAAGGAGGCATTATACAATGCCATTATTTAAGAATATTAATTATTTTTTTTCATAAATAATGTCATTGTATAATAGCAATAACCCACTTCTGGGTGTGGGTAATCCTGGATTTACTCATGGTTGGCTTTGTTTGGTCACTCGGGCTTTGCCCTCATGACCAAACCTCACCAACCGTGGGTAAATCCAACATTACCCACACCCAGGCGTGAGTTATTGCTATATTAATATACTATTAAAACAATCTATTTTAATTCTCAACGTATTTTCATTATAAGAAATAAAATAAAGGACTACTCAACCATTTGTGGTCTTATGCAAATTCTCAGTTAAGCCATTCCTATTTATTTTATTATTACTGTTTTTGTTTTTACTTTCAAAAATATATTATTTTAACATTTGTATTATTCATATTCTGGCTAGCGAGGGATATGTACATGTACACAGTGAAATTTGTAAAGATAGATAGACAGATAGATAGACAGATAGATAGAGAGATAGATATAGATATATAAATATCAATGTGTGGTGTATGACCTACTACACTGGCATTCACAACATCAGCCACAAATGGTCAAAGTGCAAAAAAAAAAAAAAAAAAAAAAAGAATGAAAACACTTTTACGGAGAGGGAGAAGCACCCTACACCCCATGTGGAGGGCCAAGTCCCCCCATACCAACTTACTGCTTATATATACCAATCCCAGGGTCTCACTGGTGTACAGAAAGGGCAAAAACCCATTTTTCCACTGGCAAGCAGGAATATTGCATTTTTTGATGGAAGTGCATTTTGAGGAATAATAATGTACGTCACAGCACATTCAGTGTAACAAACAATTAAACCACACAAACACGCAGATATTATATATCATCATATAACACATATTTTGTTTAGTGTTTTGTTAATTATTATAGCAACTCTCTTATGATGACCTCTGCAAGAAATAATAAAAAATGGTTTTGATGCCTTCAACCATTTATTTATATACCTTGGTTTTATTTTATTCATGCTATAGCTTGCATAGACCATAAAAGGATATACTTTTTGCCAGTAATAGATGCTGGTAAATATATATTTCATGTTAAAAAGGCTACAGTACACCACAAAGCTTGAGAAAGCACCTGATTTTGCTCAGTAGAAGTCTTTATTTATTTTACATTCCACAAGTATAAGTTTCCAATTGTCTATTATATTATCATGACATTTACAAGAGGTATAATTATTTCCATTTTGGCTATTTTGGCAAATTTTTCTAAATTATAGAATTTATAATTAAAAAAATCCAATCTACATATTTTATAAAACAAAGAAGAGGTTGTGAGTTTTATAGATTTTCCAGAAATTACTTTTTTCTTTTAATGTAAAATGTGTTTCTTCATATTTTCATTGTACATCCATTAACAAACTGAATTATTTTTCTCTAATTATTTTTATATAAATTTGACAATACAAATCTACTAGTCTTGCCTAAGTATGTTGTCTTGTTGATGTATTTATTTAGCTTTGGACAATCTTTTAAATTTCTTTCAGTTTATTAATTCAATTGTGTTTAATATGAACTACATTACCTACCTTCCCTATACTAAATGAAGCAAACCTGATGTAGACAATATTGTTCTACAATTTTCCATGGCTATTTTAGTCTATTTTAGTCTCTTCTAAATAAATACACTAGGCCAATAATATTTTCTTTACAATTTAAGAGTTTATCTTCCTTTGCAATTTCTAATAAGACAGGGTTAACATAAGGTCATATTTTGATTTTTTCTTTGATAAAAAGTGTTTATAAATACATTTAAATGACTTTAAAATAATATTTCTCTGTTTAAAAAGATGTGTGGTTACAGTATGTTTGTCTGAAACATTTTAGTTAATAGAATTGATGAAGTGTGAGATTTGCTGAGTGGTGTAATAGTCCAGTTTTATTGCATCAGATTCTGTGTAAGTGAAACTTTTGCACACACAAGAGAGAGAGAGTGTGTGTGTGTGTGTGTGTGTGTGTGTGTGTGTGTGTGTGTGTGTGTGTGTGTGTGTGTGTGTGTGTGTGTGTGTGTGTGTGTGTGTGTGTGTGTGTGTGTGTGTGTGTGCGTGTGTGCTTGTGTGCATGTGCATGTGTGTGTTTGTGTTTGTCAATCCCTCTGTGTCTGTGCTTGTGTCTTGAGTAGATGTATTGTTAAGGAAAGGGTGTTTAGTGTCCTAATGTGTTGGGATGAGAATAGGGGCAGGTGTAGGTTAGGGGTATGTCTGGTAAACACGACTAAGGTGATGCAGTTATATTTATGTACGTCATCTTTATATGTGTTCTACATCAAGTCTTCTTGTTTTGTCTCAACATACTCACACAAAACTGTTTTTGTTTTCGTCTGTAAAATCCATTCCAAGTACTTAGTTTAATTTCCAACAATGTTTTACACTACTCAGGTAGCAAACCTTAGCTGTAGCTTCTTGCTTGAAATTTACATGCATGTTATAACTTGAAAGGAGTATAATGTGCTGAACTGATAGTAACATTATCCCTTCAGTGAAATAATCTATCCACTAACATTTATGCCGCATGTACCTGTATTGTAGTGCATTGTGTTGTGGGGTGAGAAGTGTGAAGATTTTATATGAAAGCAAATGCAAAGCTGACAGATTTAAGTCAAACCAGTTGGATATGGCTAAATGAAAATAGCTTTACAGTAGGTAATAGTGTTTGTTTTGCAATCAAAATAAATAAATGCTCATGTAATGCCACTGTTAGGCATAGGACAGATAGATTGATGGATAGGTAGGCAGATATAAAATAGATGCATAGATACATAGATAAATAATTAAATAGACAAATCAATTGATATAATTTTTGTGTACCTGTGTGTCCAATGCCCTCTCACATAATTTAATCATTTCTGAGGTCACTTTTTCACTGGAAAAAGAAGAATTGAAGTAACTCAGGATCAACACAAGCACTGGTTATACATGTGTACAGAAGTTAGCACAGACTTTGTTGTCAAATATTTTGCTACATTTTTAGCATACTGACCTGTTAGTTTATGATGTTCAATCACTGGAAACCTAAAGGTAAGCTGAAAAGAAAATTCTGAGGCAGAGATATAGCAGTCTATGCATAATTATATTTATTTTATTGCTATTTGATAACCGGTTGAGTGGGTGTACTGACCCTTTTCAGACTTGACCAGTGGCATAATAATGCATCATGCCTATGCAAAAATTATCACTTCGAAAAACTTGATTTTTGCAAACAGTTTTGAAATAATCTTTATTTGATATTTGATGTATTAAAGATATTTACGTAAATTAATTTTCACTTTTCTGGAGTTGAATTTATGATCTCCCAAACTGACATTTAATGTGTGAACACTATGGACTTGTATATATGTACATTCTGTGATAAATAGGAGTTCTGCCCTGCATTTGTTTGTCTTGCATACTGTGAGTGCTATGATATGCTGTGCTGCCCCCTGCCCACAAATTGCAATAAAAACAGGTACTGAAAAATAAGCAAATGATTGAATGCCATGTTAACTTAATGGTGATTTTTCTTTCTGTATTGCAGATGCATATATTTACATCTCTTCTGTTAGATGAATGAACACACACACACACACACACACACACACACACACACACACACACACACACACACTCATCTGATATAAAAATGCCAATTAAAAAAACAGTAAAAATAAAAAATATGTATTTAAATACTACAACAGCAATAACAACATTTTTTAAAATACATTGCACTGTTGCATTATTTCACAAATAAGATGTGTAATGCAGGAGAACAGCTACTACATCCCTACACATTATTACTGTACTATCACCACCATACCACACAACTTCTTTGTGCAAGAAATCTGGATAAAACCCGACAAAGATGAATGTTTGAAATTTGTCCCTATTTTTGAGATTGTATTCCCACATTATTGGCTTCGTCTAGGTTTTTTTATGCTAAGGTTGAGAGCTATGGTGAAAACTGAATTCACTGAATATGTTTGAGGGCTGTATTCCCCCATTACTGTATTTGTCCAGGTGTTTTGTTCTAAGAGTTTGACAGCTATGGGGAGAACTGAATTCACTAAATGGTAGCCATTTAAGTTTCAGTCTTCCTCTCTTTCATAAAACAGCTGATTTGGCATAGTGGTATGTTACTCTTACTGTTTTGCACAGGGTCCTGGGTTCAAGTCTTGGCAGTGAAATGTTTGGTGGTAACACAACGTTTTATATTAACAACTTTCCAAGATTATACAAGCAGTGTTTAAAATGTGTCCCTGGTTTTTGGGCTTTTGTCCCCTCCCCAATAAATGTTGTTTTTTTCCAGATTGCGTGTGCTACAAAGTTGAGAGATAAAGTCGAGTAGATTTTACAAGCAGCTGAGAGCTGCAGGGGAAGAGAAGTTTAGTGCTGCTTATGCTAAGTCTGCTTGAATTATTAGTAGCACAACAGGTAGTATACTTGCTTTTGATGCAGAAGGCTGGGGGGTACTACTCCTACAGGGGGGTGGATGCTGCCGTACTGAGAATATCCTCTTTGGCGAAGATACAGGCACTTTATTTGCAGATGAAACAATGAAATATAAAGTTGTTTGCTAGTAGCAACCTCTTCATTAGTTACAGATCTCTTTAATGTGGAATTATTTAGATGACTTTTACTTCTGCAGAAATTGTGCATATTTACTGATACTGGTGGACTGTAGAAGTTTGAGTAGACTTTTATGATGGAACTGTTTTTTATTGTGCAGTTTTGTTATTATTGGTGCATGCATTTTGTTTCATTGTTTACTGGAAAAATGTTCAAAACAATAAATTTAAAACACCTTCTAACAACTGTACTGTATTATACAAGGAATATAATTTAATACAATCAGGAAAGTGTATCACACAACACATGTATGTCTTGTGTGCAAGGGGCCTATCATTTGAAAACAGACCAAAGTTAATCTTTATACTAGCCAAATGTGTTTTCTTTGGATGTGGATTTCAATGCTGTTTCAATGAATGTTAGTTTCAAGGGCAGAGAAGTTTTAATGCTAATTCTATTTTCATTGTGAAACTGCATTGCATTGTTTAGCAGATGTCTTAGTGTTTGTGCTATAAAATGCAAAATAAAACTTTCAAATGAAATCCAAATCATTGTAGAAGTAAAGCAGTATGCACATTACAGTGTGTATGGTAAATGGGGCGAAATAGCCAAGTAATGGGACATTGGAATGGCTGCAAGGGGGAGGCTCCATTCAACCATAATTTTGTGAGGGAGAAGGGTGGCAAACTCAGAGAGCCCCAGCTGAACTATACCTCTCAACTGTCCAGATTTTCACAGAATGACTAGATTTTTGCTTTTTATTTTTGGTTTGTTCCTCATAAAATTTGTGGTTTTCTGGCAAATCATTTCGGAATTAAGTCACTAAATAATGACAGAGATTGAATGTTCTTGTTTTCTGTCATATTTTTATACTGTTGATTTATGCTTCTTATTATTCAGAAAGTGCCCGTTGCTCTGTGTTTAAGTAGCAATGCTTTCATGACCATCAGGTAAGCTTGTCTGAGATTGTAAGATGCAAGTAAGCATACTGTTAAAGAATTGAAATGCATATGACAGTATTTGTAGTAAAGGACAGGATTATAGTATTTTAAGAAGTTCATTACCTTTGTTGGAGACTTGCAGTCATCTTTGCAGGCTTTACCCATAAACTAAACAGAATGCCAATCTATCATGTGTGGTCCATAACCTGTGCAGTAATCCTTTAAGCAATTTATCTTGAGCTTGTTTCTTGTTTGCTGTTAATTTTTTACTTTGATCATGTTTTCCCCATGAAAGAAGTAGATAGTTGTTGTCAGGCAGCAGGTCTTTTTTGGCTAAGAAACATTTTTACAAGTGGGTGTATCACAGAGATTGCTACTTTCAGCATGTTACTTGGTACTTTTATAAAGCTGAATATAAATTATAATTAGAACTGCAGTGCAAGGAGAAGTGGTTTGAATTAAGTGCTGCTTGTTTTTCTTATATTTGACTTTGACTGGCATTCCAGTACTTTATTTAAAAAGTAATTTATTTTTCATGCCTCACAACCTTTTTGTTTCCATATAGATATTAAGTAAGCTGTCATGCAGCCAATGCATTGAAATTTTCTTTTTCTTCTACACTTCATTTTGTTCTTGGTTGGACTCTTGTAATGACAGTTTTTGGCACCCAAGGCAGCGTATTTAATTAAAGTTCGAGTTTTTGTGGTTTTGAACATGGCTCCTGCCCTTTCTAGTTGGCCACACCCCTTCACATTGGCCCACCCATTCAGCTGTCTCCTGCAGCCCCCCCCCCCTTTGATTTGAAGTCACCAGTCACCGCTGGCTCTCATAAACTTATAAAGTTGCTATAGTAGTAGGGTTTGTATAAACATACATTTTCTGGAGTCTTTGAGCTCTGAAACTGAAATGTATGTCATTATTTAGTGACTTCTGTCCGCAAATCATCCCAGTGATTTGCCAGAAAAACACAAATTTTATGAAGAACAGATCAAAAATATGAGCCAAAAATCTGGACATTCTGTGAAAAATGGACAGTTGAGAGGTATGATCACAAAAGTTGCTTTAGAATTAAAAAAAGTCATGTTGCACTTCAAAATATAGTGCAACAATTGATTTTCACATATTTTTTTGTTTTTATTATTTTCTTTTTTTTCAAGCTTGTTTAGCAGCTATAATGAGACTCCAAATGTCATCAGGTATGATGTACTTTCCCAGATTCTTATTATCAGTCAGTGTTTACTATTTCATCTTATTCTATACTCTGTTTAAATGTAAAAAATCTTTTTAACTTTACTTCTGTAGACAGATTTAATTACTCTTATGATATTAATCATAATGAAGAGGGAATTTTAGCATTCTTTTTGTTTTCTGATAAATCAGTTTGTGTATAGTAACATTTCTTAAGTCATTGCAAATGGTTCCCTCATGTTTCATTGTGTCCCAGGTAAAGTTTGGTTTGAAAAGTAAGTAAGTCAAAAAATAAAAAAACATTTTTTGGTGGAGGGGGGATTTGCTGCAACCAAGTGTAAGTTGCTTATATCTCCACTTTCCTCTTACTTTTTTGTACTAATTTAGTTGTCACACTGTTAGGGAGAAAAGGGGTAAGATCACATGGAATGAACAATACTGGTAAGCAAACAGTAACTATGCTGACAGTAATTCTAAATGCAATATGTGACTGGGACATTCAGCATTAGAAATAATCTCAGCCATTTGAACTCTTGTCTACTTTACATTCAAAGAATAATAGAATAACTGTTGTATAAGATTTCAGGATAGCACTTCCAGGTGTAAACCCCTTCATGTTCATGCTCTGCAACACTGGGCAATATTTTATTCCAAGCTCAGAAATGTGACATAAATTATAGTATGAAAATTAGCAGTTTATATTTGTGTATTCACATTAGTATTCTTTGTTCAAAACCGTGAAAGAAGTGCTTGCAGAATCTCTACACTTACCTCTGCTTGGAAAATGTGCAGCAGGTTGTGTGGAGTGTGCATGCAAGCACAGATTGCCTTCTAGCTTGATCTGATTCTGTATGGCTTGCTTCATCTCCTCCATACTACCCCAACAGCAACCAACTTCTTCTGGTTTATTCATCTCCCACTTGTCATATTCAGTATAAGCTAACTTAAAGGCATAGCATCTGAACAGGCATAGCATATGAACTGCACCAAAACTTTTACTACTCTAAATATTGCCAGATTAACTCTGTAGTATGATTACTCAAATACTAATACCAGCTTTGTACAGACATACAGTGTAATCCATATACACAAGTAAAATAGAAATTGCTGCAACATACTAACTGTATCTACATTTCTTGGCCCCAAAAATGTCTTCATCTAATTGACCTTTGCGACTTTCACAACTTTTAACAGTACAGCAAACTCTCAGTTAACCGGAACTCAAGCATCCTGCAAAAAAAAAATATCCAAGAAATACAGTACAATGTTCATGCATTGCACTTTCTTTTATCCCCCTGCAGAAAAATACCTTATGTTTTTAGAGTTTTAGAGTTTTAAAAAGGAAGATAGGAATAAATTCCTTCTCTCCTTAACCTGAGAACAAGTCAAACCAAACAAATAGTATACGGTACAGTATCAGTCAAGTCTTTTTTAGTAGCCACTCTCAAACAAGCAGAATCTAGAATTATCCAGCATTTACCAACCCCCATGAGGTGCCAGTTAATTGACAGTTTACTGTATCATGTGTTCCCACTCTTTGTCTTTATCATGACACTTCTCATTCACCCACACAACCTCACTAGCACACAGCCACTCTTTTCGAATACTCAGCTCTTGCTTCTCTGTAAGTAAATACCCACCACCATCCATCAGACCAACAAATGTCCCATATCACCTGCAAAGCACACTTGATTTATACCTCTACAAATACTGCCAGTTTTCCATTCCTACATACCTCTTCAGGTTTCCTCTCATTATACTAATACTCCTCAGGTCTAACTTTAGACCTATTCTAGGATAACTAAATAACAACACAATAGCAAACAGACAACCCCAGCACTGCGTCTAGTGTGCCTTAAATAAAAAAAGAGTCTAGGGGACAGATTTGACTAAATTCTAATTCTGGTTCAAAAATTAATCTCAACATATAACACTTTTTTTCCAAACTACAAATATATTTAACATCAAACTAAGGGGACAGACCGGGTGGAATTACTGGAGTTACAAATATCCTAAATAAACCTCACCTGACTTAGTCCACCTTAGACATTGTGCACGATCAGTTACTTGCAAAAATTCTGCTTATCAATAACAATCCACTTTTCTTTGTCATTGTCTATCTACTGCCATCTTCATGCATCAAAAAGTTCCATTTTCTCATCCATAACATTACTTCTATCATCAAAGCACACAAAACATATTCATTTTGGGTGGCTTCACTTTTAGCCTACTAAGTCCAAATACTGATGGTGTCATAGAATTTGTGGCTGATCTACATCTTAAGTAGATAATTATAAAAAAACACATACCTTAACAACCACTCTGACCAACACTCTGCTCTCTTGCCTTGACTTTTTAATAGCCATCTGATTCCCTAAAATCTCAAACATCAAATTATACAACAACCTCCCATTGAAATTCCAAAACGTGCACGCTGATTGGTCAGCATGCACGTTGTAAATCAGACTTATACTAATGGAAAAAGGTCCGGTCGCCTGGACTTTTTCCATTAGTATAAGTCTTTTTTTTTTTTTTTTTTTTTTTTACAGCAACGGAGAATGCAAGATCTCCATTGCTTTTTAGAAACTATCTCGCTATGTTAAAGGAGTTTAACATAGTGAGACAGCTTTAAAAAAAGCAACAGAGATCTTCCTTTCTCCGTTGCTTTTTTTAAAGCTGTCTCACTATGTCAAACTTCTTTAACATAGCGAGACAGTTTCTAAAAAGCAATGAAGATCTTGCGTTCTCCATTGCTTCCACCCACAGCTCTGATGTACTGCGTAAGCATACGCATGCGCAGTACATCAGAAATGCT
Organism: Protopterus annectens; assembly: GCF_019279795.1. Lineage (NCBI taxonomy): Eukaryota > Metazoa > Chordata > Ceratodontiformes > Protopteridae > Protopterus > Protopterus annectens. The sequence goes on along the minus strand of NC_056731.1, from coordinate 991,900,758 downwards.
GCAGAATATAAGACAGTTGCGGAAGGGCAGCACAGAGGCATTATACAATGCCATTATTTAAGAAATGTAAGTATTTTTTTCTTAAATAATGTCATTGTATAATAGCAATAATCCACTTCTCAATGTGGGTAATGCTGGATTTACCCACGGTTGCCTTTGTTTGGCCACTCGGGCTTCGACCTCATGACCAAACCACACCAACAGTGGGTAAATCCAGCATTACCCACACCCAGGCTTGGGTTATTGCTTAAATATTACCCACAGCCTTAAGTGATCACCGCCCTATGGCTTTTACCATCTACATACACTTCACTTACACTGTAAAACATTGGGCCAGATTCCAAAAGAACTGTTCTAAGTGTAAATTTACCCTGATTCTGAAAAACTTGCTCTCGGTGTAAGTAACTTACTTTGGTGTAAAATCTGTCTACAAACAGGTTTACACTCACGTCCAGATTCCAAAAGACTTGGATTCAGGACCATAGAGTGACAGGAACAGTAAAAAAACAATTGTTTCAGAATGGCAAAAAAAAAATAAATAAATGGTTACAGAATAATTGACTCTTAGATTTTATGATGTGATAACACACTTACTTAGATGTGACTTCCTGTCTTCTTGGTATAAGAGTAGCATTAGTACAAGGACGTTTAAGAGTAGCCTATGTTTCCATAGTACTTATTTATGGAGGCATAAATAAGGTATGCTTAGAATGAGAAGGATCTTTTAACTATAGTGTATGATTGTGACTAAACATATGGGCGGTGAATATCCATACTTTGACAAGGCAAAACATTGAATGGCTACTGATCGAACACAACTAGTCAATCAATAATCTATCAAAAACTGTAAAAAAGAAAAGAAAAAATAGTAAAGCATGTTTCTTTTATTTTCAGGCTCATACCCCCACCCCTGTTGCATATCACACCCCCTGCTAAATATATATAGTTTAAAGGCATTAACTCCCAGAACAGTGTATTTTGCCTCCAGGAAACTAACCACTTGGCCACCTAGGCAAATAGTTTGCCCTTTTCTCCACTGTAGTGCTATCTAGGATTTGGTATATTTAATTCTGGGGGGGGGGGGTTAATTTGCTTTAGATTTTGTACTTCATTGGTGGCCAAGTTTCCCAGAGGTGAAAGATGCCATTCTGGGAGTTCATTCTTTTAAACTTTCGCTGATGTTGTCTCACTGTTAGGGGAGATGACGTTATGTTATTGCAGTGTTATGACATAGATCCAGGTATATATATATATATATATATATATATATATATATATATATATATATATATGTATACACCATCTTTGAGGTTGGGGAAAGGACAAATTCCTGATTCCTGCTGTTCCATGATTCCACACATAAAGAAGCTGGTATATGATTTTTGATCAGCTGTACCAGCTTTCTTCCATTCAATATTTTTTTTTGACAACTCGTATGAAACATGCAAAAGAGACAAGTATTTTTATATACAGATCATACACTATTATAGAATATATTTCAAAAACATTACATAAACTATCATTATGCCCTCAAGTGATGATGTTAATAGTACAGAAATATGACCTAAAAGCTTTATAAGAATAGAGCAAGAAATACACACAGTTTATGCATTGAAAAAAACTTAAGTAGACAGTCTTAATGAACTGCTGTGTTAGGACTTAAAAGTGATGTACATAAGTCACTGATTTCAGAAGAAAGTTTAAAATCATAGCTAGTGTGGAGCAAAAGGGAGAAGCTGCACAGGGTACAAGTCTTTATGCAGCACAATTGACCCTATGAAATTGATGCTGATTGGTCCCTTCAAGTCACTGGAGTAGCTGCATGAGTCCGGATAATCATTTAAGCAGCTATAATTAACACCTGCTGCTTAAATAATTAAAAAAGACTGAAAGAGTATCTGCAATGTATATCTGTGTGTGTGTGTGTGTGTGTGTGTGTGTGTGTGTGTGTGTGTGTGTGTGTGTGTGTGTGTCTAACTGTCCCAAGAAGCTACTATAGGATTTTGTATAGTCTGCGTTAAATATGGGAAGAGCTACTGTGTAAAAATATAGTGGCACTTTTTCTAGTAGTGCTGAAATATATTTTTTGGTTCTCAGCCAACTCTGCCTATGTGTTGTTAGGAGGTTGCATGCATGCAGAAGGTTGCTGTTTAGGTCAGGATATGACAAGTCAACAGGATCATCTGACTGACTGAGTGACCGATTCCATAACTCCTCACTCTCATCTTCATTGGTGATCAAGTAGGCCGGAAGGGTGTTGCTCTGGTGGTAGAAACGATGGGTGAATTAAGTGCAGGAAGTAGAGTTGCTTGGACAATCCTGCAGAGAAAAAAAAATCTTCAGAAGTCTTTTTAGTGACATCCACTGAAGTATTACCTATAGTGCCAACTGCCAGTTGCTCAGCTACAAGTTTATGAAAGGCTGCAAAATTTCACAAAGTGCACAGACATGTATACAAAAATGCATTTACCAAAAGCCACATCGACACTGATACAAACATTTATTGACTAAAATGAAAAGGAAGAAAATGCCATTGTAGTTACAGATGTACTTTACTTAAAATGAAGAGATGATCTGCACGCAGTGCCTGATTTTTGTACCACTTAGCTGAATAATGCCAAGTTAACTATAAGAAAAAATGCAGGGTTGAATGCATGAAGTGTATATTAGATGACAAATATGCAATAAATGAGCACATTATATCATGCTTTTGATATGAACATCTCAACAGGTCGAGATGATGGTTTATGTGTATTTTGTTTCATAGGAAAAATGCAAATGAAATGATACTACATGAAATTCCAAAAAGTTCATGGAGCTGAGTAGCAAATTAATTTGTATCATTTCAAATGTTCATACTATCAAATATTTGCTTTTACTACATCATGTACTGAAAGGTAACAAAAATATCAGACACATCATGCCTTTCTCTCATAATTTTGCTTACGGCAGTGGTTGCCAGGCATAATATTCCTGATATCCGTATTTTAGATATTGGTTTTCAGTTCATGATCCAAGTACTACCTGCATTTTTTATAGAAGAATGGGAATTTTCACCATCACATGTGTACCTGGAAACAATTCTTCAATTTTTGAAAAATATAATCTGAAAATGTACGTTTAGCACAAAGCATATATTTCACTTAGGTTTTACAATATTGCAATGCCCTTATTCAACCATTTGTCCACGTCCTTCACTGCTGCTAATGTGAGAAAAGTTATAACTAAAATTCTTGTTCTTCCAGTATTACTACAACCAAAAGCAATGCCACTCATTAAGCAATTTTAATGGAAGCAAAAAAAATACAAGAAAGTCAACTACAGTATTTTTGCAAGAGATTTAACTATAAAAAGAAGCAGTTAGAATGCCTCAAAGTCGCAAAGAGTGAAAGATATATATATATATATATATATATATATATATATATATATATATCTATATATATATATATATATATATATATATATATATTTATATATATATATATATATATATATATATATATATATATATACATACAGAGAGAGAGTCAGTAAAAGAAACAAGAACCATTTGTTAAAACAGCAGTAACAAATTCAGGATCATATGTCAGCAGAAGAAAAAGTCAACTAATAAAGATAGACAGAAACCATCCAGCGGGATGAGTAGTATGTATCAATCAGCATCTACAACAGTATTAGTCCAAGGACACTCAACATAAACTATAATGAAGAAATAATAGTAGATCTTGTCCTTATCAGCAATGCTTATTCCTTTGTGATGGGTTGTCGGTGTAATGTATTTAGATTTGTTTTAAGTAACTTTCTAATCCACAGCAGGTATGAAAGAGCTGAGTGGATGTGTGTAGCTTATTTACTAGCATATCTTGCTGCCAGGAATAACTAGTTTATTGTCCGAGGTTAACACTATAAACACACGTGAAACAAAAACGTTTTAACGGGTCACCATGTTTTTGTCCACATAAAGATTTCATCAGACATCAGATGTGAATTACAACTAGGTAAACCTCCTCTTTTAATCTATCCATGACAACACGAACAACCAATGAAAGTCATTAATTAAGTAAACAGTACCCTAAACTAAATAATTAAACTACATCCAAAATCTAAAATAAAATAATCTATTTAAAAATATTAAAGTTGTAAATACCAAAAACAGGACAATTAAAATACAATATTTAAAATCTTAAGCAACACACTTTAAACAACTGTTAAAATGTGTATATAAATAAATGTATACACAAATACATCTTAAAATCAGAGGCACATCAAATTCCTTTCCAGCACTGCCATCTACTGACCAAAGACATAAATATAGTTAAAAAGTGTATATAGAAAATCATAACAATATGATGCCCTAAATCTATAAAACAGTACTTATACAAATAGTTAAAATTCTTCACCGAAAACTATTATATAAAATAAATTAAATTGCTTAGGCTTCATAATTTAGCTACCCTTAATTTTAAAATAAGGGCAAGGGAAGCAGTATAATTCACTCCTGGTGGTCTATTGGCTTCTAAAACTATTTGCCAATAAACCTCCCTATTTTCAGTTTTGGTCTCCCACAACCCCCCCCCCCCCGACATCGGTAGGTATTTCTTCCAAAACAAAAAATAAAACTTGATTGATGAACTGTTAAGGGTATGCTTAAATAGAGCACTACTCTGGTTCCTATTCTGTATGTCATATATATGGTCATAAAATATTCTTTTTAACTTTCTTTCCATCTTTCCCACATAGAACGCTGTGCATTTGTTACACTTGGCAATGTATATCACTCCACTAGAATCACATGTACTATAGGTCCTACTAACTATATACATTTCCCTAGCCTCAACTAAAGTGGCTTCAGTGTTACTAATACAGGGGAATTGGGGACACGAACCACATTTAAATATGCCCACTTTGTTCAGTTTACCATTGTTAGTGCAATTATATTCCAACAAATCTTTAATGTCGAGACCTTTTCTAAAATACACTTAAATGATGTATCAAAGATGCCTTTAAGGTAAGATAAACCAAAGCCATTCTTGCTGCATAATACTTTTCATGATCCCAGCATCTCCATTAAACTCAGTCACAAAAGCATGCTCATATCTACCACCCATCTCAACCGGATAATTTGGGGATTCCGTATTGAGATTGTCTTAATAATGGAGTTCAATACCAAGAATGGTTGCAAATCTATCCTTCTGACCATCAGCTACCTCGCTATAAACCTCATTATTTAAATTCATAGGGTAGCCCCTCTCACTAAGCATACTTCTTAAAATGTCACACTCGCACTCAAAACCTTGATCATCGGAGGCCATCCTACTTATTCTCACATATTGCCCCTTGCTGATACTCCTTTGTGGTAGTGCAGGTGTGCACTGATCTAGTGAGGGTAAGAGTTGGAGTAAGTCTTCTTCCTATAAACTTTTGACCTAAACTTTCCTTGGTCCTTATATAGGGTAACATCCAAATAATTAACCTTTTCATAATCAATAGTGTACATGAACCTTAAAAAAATTAGTAAAATTAGAGATGTAATTAAAGAATTCATCGAGTTTTTCCTCAGCTTCAACCCAAAAAATACAAATGTCACCCAAAAAGCTTTTATATCAAATCCAACAGTCTTTGTATTGAGAATTTCTTATATACTTGTACTCCTAGAATGTTAGGATTATGTTGGCGTAAATAGGGTCACATCCCGCCCCCATAACTACCCCACTGATCTGTTTGCCCGCGAAATATAAATAATTATTTTTCAATACTATGTCAAAGAGCTCTAAGCAAACAGAGAAATAATTTTGTGTTAGTTTACCTGACATTCTAAGTGCATCCTCAAACCATTCCAGCCCCTGCTCATGAGGAATATAGCCAAACAAATCAGCTATATCAGTAGTTATAAACAACAGCCTATTCCAGTGTAAATTCACTTTAACACACCTAAAAAAATCCCATGACTATTTGAACACATTTTTAACCTCCATCAACAATTTCTTAAGTTTGACATCCAAAAATCTAGCTAAAGGTGCAGTTACAGAACCCTTAGGTCTTAAAAGTGGGTCCAAAGGATTCTTATGCACTTTAGGGATACCAAAGTTCAAGGGAACATAAGACTTATCATTGCATAAAAATGTAAATGTGTCCAAGTCTAGAAAATCTTCCAGTAATAAATCTTTCAACACCAAGTGTATATGTCTATAGGCTATGATGATCTCATTTTTCTGAAACACTTATATATTTACTAGTATCTTCCAATACTTCCATCATTTTATCTTCTTATGGAATAGTGCTCATGAGTACCTTTCTACCACCCTTAACAGGTTTCATTACCCTTAAATATCTGTTACTCCTCATTTCTTAAAATAACCTTCTCTCTTCTCTAGGTAAATTTGCGGAAATCTAATTTTTTAAAATACCTTCCCTTTACTCCTTCTCAACAAGGACTTCAACATTTGTTAACTGGGGATGCAGGGCTGGGTTAAACATACTCTTTTTCCTCAGTTCCTTATTTTCATTACTACCCTTATTATTATCACCAAAAATTAACTACAGATTCTTCTCTTGCATAAACAATTTTACAGCAATAATCAATCTACTTCATATTTCCTCTTTGGGATAAAGTTAAAATCCTCAGTAAATAAACTAAAATGTGCCTCATTGATCTCTAGATCATTATAATTAAAAATATTGTAACCTTTGTAAGTTAACTTAAAACCTTCCTTAAAAATATTGGTTGCAGGGGGCATCATGCTTAATCAATATCTCCCTCTGCCGCTCCCCCTCCATCCGTCATGGTTGTATTGGTCAGACTGTTTGTTCCTCAATGTCTCTAACCTCTGGAGGGGGAATATTCTAAAGGGTCATGCAAATCAAGGGAGCCACTGGAATGCTGAAATATGTTACCATTATCATAAAAATCCCTATTAGTGTTACTGTTCTTGTTAAAATCACCAGTTCCAAAACCATCATAGTCACCATTCCACCTAGACTGATGGTTCATGTTAGCTCTGGGTTTGGGATAACAGCGGTTTTCATGGTATTCAATTCTATCCCTCTCAAGCTTTTTCTTCTTGATATTAAAAAAAATAGTACACTTAGTATCTATCTGTTCCTTCACTTCAAAGTATTTATTTCTATATTCATCCACAGTGTGCAATAAATCATTAACTATTTTTTCATTAATACATTTAATATACCCTAATAAAATATCCATATCCTTCTCATTATGTCTAATTATGGCTCTCATGATTTCCATTCCAGATTTATCAAAAATAACTAACAATTCCTTATGGAAATCAGAGCCATCCTGTATGTTGTTGCGGTATTTCCAGACCCGCAGCCCTTTCGGGACTAAACCAGAATTAATACATGCTTTTACATATATATATTGTCCAAGTCCAAAGTTCTGTACTTAAGCAAATAGCTATCTAACATCTTAACATTGTCAGAATAAGTATCATTGTTAAGTCCAACATCAGGTGGTTTGCTGTTACTTAAACAAAACTTTTTACTCAGCCAATATCCCAAATCACTATTTGTACCATTATTAGAATTACAGTCACCTTGTGTTGAGTCCATTCCAACTGTTTGCCCTGTTGTGCTGACACCAAGTTCACGATTAGAATTCCCTTTACTCCCTTGTATTAAGGTCCAAGGAAGTCCATTCAAATCTCTATTAGTATCAGAACGGTCTTCATTTTGAGAACAAATCTCATTTTGAGAAGTAACGCCATGGTTTCTTTAAGTTAAATGTTTGTTCTGACCTCCATTCATAACTGGTAGCCATGCCTCCTGGTTAGCAGGAAATTAAGAATTACAGGCTGAGGAAGCTGCAGTATAACAAATCAGAGTGAGTAAGCTGACCAACCAGTTTTCTAAGATCTCCTAGGTCCCTGCCTCCAATCACCAAGGTTCCTGGTAGAAGGAAAAGGGGGGAAAAAGGGGAGGTTCACCTAGTTGTAATTCACATCTGATGAAGTCTTTATGTGGACAAAAATGTGGTGACCATTTAAACCATTTATATGTTTTATGTGTATTAACCTCGGATAATAAACTAGTTTTGTGGCAGCGTGGGGGTGGCTCTTCCTAAGTGCCTACATTTGTGGATTACCAGTTGCTTATTTGTTGCACTTTTTCTCTTTTTCATTGTTTATTTACTAGCATGACAGTGTACAGCCTAAAAAAAGTGATCACATGATGCACAATACATTTTGGGATATAGACATATTTTTCTGTTATTCATAATATCCATTTTCATTTAAATGTATTCATTTTATATGAAGAGATTGGAAAACACAATGACAGTGAAGAATATGGAGGATAGTAGATTTGTTCTTTACCCCTTTACATTATTGATTTCAAAAACACATACAATAGACAGCTGTACATTTTGGAATAGTTCAGTTTTCTTGTATTTTTATTTTTACAGTAATTAAAATCATTGGTTTATTTTATTAAAATAGTACTTATCCTAATGAAATAACATAAAATATAAAAAGAAAAACTGAGACAAATGCCACCAAGAGCAACTCTTTTGGAATCTGGTACCAGTGTAAGCCTACTTTGTCAGTAGGCTTTACACCAGATAACTCACTTACACTGGAAAGAAACCTTCTGGATTCAAGGCACGCTTATTCCAGTGCAAGTCATTTACACTGAGAGCAAATGTTTTGGAGTCTAGCATGCAGTCCTTGTTCTGGATTTCAAATTAGTACTTTATTGTCATAATTTCACAGCAATTGTCTTTAGACTTTGTTCCCAGAAATTATTTTACTTTTTCTAAATATTTAATATCATAATAATATTTTACATTTATAATTTAACACCTAAAACCACTGATTTCTTTAATGGAAAAATGCTGTTCTCTAACATTTGAAATGCTGATTTAAAAAAAAGACTTATCTGGAGAATATAGTTTGCATTCAGAAATTAACTTACAGCTGTTTCATTCCATTTGCACCTAAAAAAGAATGTAAGTACAATCTATAACTAAATATCCAGAGTTGTTGTTCAAGAAATTACAAGAAAATGTTAAACTGTTTCAGAAATATATCCCTATATTGATAGAGTAGACCCAATATCCATAAATGGTCACTGACTATGAAAGGATGCAATGTTTTCATTATGTGTGGCTGTAGCAAAAAATATCAATAATGTATTTTTCTGAGTTATAATTACATCAGAGGTAAAAAAAAAAAATCACATATATTTCATTAGACAAAGCAACATTTTATTTTCACACCAGAATCATGTCATAATCAAAACTCTCTGTGTTGAGAGGTGTCATAACAGTACTGAACTATACTAAACACTACAGGTTCATAGGTTCATAGGTGCATACTAGGTTAATGGCCCTGGAGCCTTTACAAGCCTAGCCCATAGAAGTGCCCTGGCATCGTGCTGCCTGGCGTTATTTCCCAGTGCCTATATTGAGTAAAGCTAGATCCCCGGGGTGAACTTTCTATTTCCCATCCACTCATCTAGATTTCTCTTGAAGAGGGCCAGTAAGGTGCTCTGCTTGACATGTATTGGAAGTCTATTCCAGAGCATGGGCAGTCTCCGGTTTATGAACCTTTCCATCCAGCATTTTCTGTTGATTGTGGTAAAGAGGTTGAGGTCTCTGGAGTGTGTGGTGCAAAGGCATTGGGATTTCTTTAGATGTAGCATTTCTAACAGAGCTGGGTCAGACATGGCTTTGTAATTCAAGCAAAGAGCGCCTCTTAGGAGACGATACGAAACAGAGAGCTGTAGTTTTTTGAGTCTGTCCATGTAGGACATGTGTTTAAGGCTTAGGATCCTCATCATGAGGTACTTTTGTGGCCTTTCCAGCTGCTGCATGTGTATAGTGAGGTACATGCCAAATGGAGCATTATACTTGATGATTGGCCTAATGAGGGAAGAGTAGAGAGAGATGATGACCTCTTTCTTCCTGGATACAAAATCCTTGGTAATGACATGTGCCACATAGAAGGACTTTTTGATCACAGTGGCAATGTGGTGGTCAAAGGAGTGGTTGCAGTTATCTGCAAACTTGGTCAGCCAGAGTCCCTCGATATTGGCCTGGAGTTCTGAGAAGTAGATGCCAAAGGATCTATATCATATTATCCCAATTTGAAAAAGTCGAACGACACAACAGCGAAAGTACCGAAATGTTGAGGGTCAGTTTTTGGGATCACAGTACAGTTCAGATTGGGATATTTGCCCTTTCCTCACTGTAGTGCGATCTCAGAGTTGGAATATATATTGGGGGGCTGCAGTCCCCCACAATACTGAATTCAAGTTTCAGCATTTTTACTCTTGTGAGCATTCTGTATTTTCAGTTTGCGATGTTATGATATAGACGTGAAGCCAAACAGGAGAGGACCCAAGATCGATCCCTGTGGGACTCCACTTGTGATTTGTTAGCAGTCTGACTTGGAGTCTGCAACTTTCACACTGTGGGTTCTGTCTGTGAGCCAATTTGCAACTCATCTAGTGATATGGGGGTCGATGCCTAGTTTGGTGAGTTTATCAATAATTCCTAAGTGGGGAATGATATCAAAGGCCTTGGCCAGATCAAGGTAGGCTGTATGAACTGCCTTGCCCTCATCCACAGCTCTGGTGACTAACTCAAAGAAGTCAACCAGGTTGAGCAGGTATGAGCTACCTTTCCACAAAACCAAATTGCGTGTGATCTAGAATTTGGAAATTCCCAATATCCTTGTTAATTAGGTCAATAATGATGTGCTCCATAGCCTTACATATGAGACTTGGCTAATGGGGTGAAAATTCCCAGGGTCTGTAGTCGCTCCCCTTTATGGAGAGGGATGACTGTAGCAGTGCGCCATTTGGTAGGGACAAAGCCTGAGGTGATGCTGTGATTGAACAGGGCACACAGATGTGTTGCCAGTTCACTTTCTAGTTCATGTAGAGCACATCCAGGGATATTGTTGGGTCCCATGGAAGATGTATTCTTGGCCTTGGATAATGCAGCTTTAACCTGTGCTGCAGCAATGCTGGGTGCCTGGTATTCTTCCTGTATTTTGATTGGTCCCTTGGGGGGGTAGAGTGGGGTAAAGTTGGCACTGAATCTGTATGTTGGCAATATCTGTTGGCTCAGTATAGGAGTTACCATTGTGCAGTAAATCAGAGCAAACCTGGGTATTGCCATAGAGATTCTTGATACAGCTATAGAAGGCTTTGTGGTTGTTTTTACTGTCTAATGCAATTCTGCCTTTATAGCTGGCTTTAGAGGTTTCGCTGAAGAATCTCAACTTTTTGTTGAGGCTAATAAGGGAGTTTTTCCAGTCTTGGGACCTCACCTTTTCTGCAACAGTTTCTTCCTTCTGTTGTAGAGTTTATTAATGGCAGGGGATGACCAGATTGTCTTCCTTTTCATGGAGGAGAGCGTCTTGGTTCTGTTGGGTATGGCTAGTTCCATGTATTTATGTATGTGTTCATACAGTGCACTGGTGTATGATCCAGCAATCATGCATCTACTTCCCCTTGACATTGGTGCCATGAATTTAGCTACCTCTGTTTTTAGGAGCCCAAAGTGAGCTTTGGAGAGGTTTGTCATGATGGTTACCTTTGAGGGGGTGTGGGTGAGATGTGGATTTCCATGTGATTAGTTAGTAAATGCAGAATTCCAGTTATATTTAGAACTTTCAAAGTTTGTTTATATATGACCAAACTAGAGTTATACTTGTTGCTAATACAGATTGAGACTTCTCCAACCACAAAGCTATATTTTCCGGAAAATGTTATTCTGATTTTTCCAGCCAACACTAACACTCTTATTTGAGTATGCATTGCTTAATGCTTGGAATTAACCATAATTAATAACCAGCATAACCTATAATCGAAACATCTGTTTTATTTATTGTAGGGACAACTTACTTTTTCTGCCTTATCTTTTCAACAAAGTTTTAAAAGTTATACAAACATTTACAAAGTGTATTTTCCATCCATAAAACGTGGAGGATTTTTTTTTTAATTTTCCTTTATATTTTCAACTAGTTTGGAGTACATGTGACATCTTTTTTAAACCAACCTCACAATTTCTGTGTAATCTTTCTACATCCACATTAGATAACATGATGGCCAGTGCTTAGTAAATTATAAAAAACTGCTCTGACTTTCCTTGATTTGACACATAGCCTGTATAGTATATTTCTCAAACCTTTGAATATGCAAATAGATTTTTACTGTTTCTTTATGGAAGTTTCAACTATCAATTTGTTTCTATCTCTGTGCTCTTACTAATTTTGCTAATATGCAGATGATTTTTCTACAGTTTTTCTTTTAGTGTTGTTCTATTTTTCATCTCTTTCCCTGTATTTGGACTGTTATCTCCCAATCTCCACTTGGCTAGATTTTGTCCTTTTCCACATTATGTCTTTTCCACATTTAGCTTGTCAAATGTTTAAGATTTATTGAGTCCAGTTTCGAATTTCCTCTCTAATCTTTTTACTCTTCTGTCTCATCTTCTTTCTTTCTTTTCTTTTTTTTCTGACCTTCTCCTTTCTTTTCATCTTACTTACATTATTTTAGAACTTTCACAATTGCCAATACCTTAAACACCTGAAATCCTAAAGTTCTTTTTTCTCTGCAATTTGTTATTAACTGTTCTAAAACTAATTTGAATGCAGCTTTTCAACTGCTAATTGTTTCTTGATTCCTTCTGATGGAATTTCCTTGTTACTGACTTACTTCCATTTCATATCTTTTCCAGATGATATCTACATTCCTTCTTTAATTCATTCTCATTATAAGTCTCCATATTTTTTGACTCTTGGGAAGAGACATTAATTTCTAGTTGTTATTCCCTTTAACATACTAATCCCAGTTCCTGTCCTATATCAGCTAGTTGTACCCTTTTGTGGGATCATACAGTAAATGCAATAATATCTTTCAACTGGAATAGTCCTCCTTACACAGTACCCTTTCATGTAATGCTATTTATCCTGTATCCTTTTCTTCTGTCATCTATTTGCTCACCTTATTCTTAGCATCTCATCCAAATTGATAGGCGATTGCTCTGTTTTATGTGTTTGACCTATACTTTACATCATTCTTTTAATTTCTGTCACATTTCTTTAGCATTTTCTCTGCCATATTAATTACACTTTCAGCACTTCACTGCTGCCCATACTACTTATGTTTTTCTAATGTGTCTACAGCTGCTGCTGTCCCATGGGGTTTCTATTAACCCTATAAGTAAAATGGCAAATCTATATTTCTGACTAATCCATCATTTTCTCTGCTTTGATTGTTAATCCCGATCTCTTTTTCTGACTATGGAAGCAAAAATATAGGTATTACACATTTAAAAAAGTCACTGAAGACTTGCAGAACTATTATATTTAAACCATAAGCCTAATTTATTACACCAGTAGCTAGACCAGACCAAAATCAAGTTGTGTTTGTTTGTTGTGATGTGTAAGCTTTTATTAAGCATATAACACAGTTCATATTACAATAAAACATTTCTAATCAGCATTGTACCAAACACATCCAATGACTTTAAGTAAAGTGCATTTTTTTCAGAGTTATAACCATTTTATTATGCCAGCTTTCAAAAGTGGATAATTATTATAAAAGCTCTGAAAATAAAAAATAACCACAAAGCTGTTCTTAAGCTACTTTAATGTGGTAGAAAAATAACTCCTTTCAGATATTTTTTTTAAAGAAATGTGTAAAACACTTGATGCATGACACTATGTTACTTAACAGCTTAATGTATGTTAAATTACTTTTATAGAAAATGAGAAAGATGGGTAATAACGAGTTCATATCTAAGTAACTCTGTCAAATGAAAAGTACTTTTATGAAAAAATATATACACATTTTCACATGGATTTGGATGCAGCAAGAAAGGATACACACTGAAATAATCATACCTAACCACTAAGTGAACTGTTTGTTAACACCTGATATAATTTTAGATATCAAATATATTTGTTCACATTTTAGAGGTCCAGTACAACCATATTGTTGTTGTTCAAACCTTTTTTAAACTATAAGGAAATAAAATCCCATAGCAAACACATATACACACAAACACACACACACACACACACACACACACACACACACACACGCGCGCGCGCGCGCGCACACGCTCGCACACACACAAAAGGCATCAAGTCTACAAATGCATAAACTGCAAGAAGTAAAAAAGCAGTCAATATATACAGAGTATCTAACATCTCCAATCAGCTGTGCTGCTAAATTGATATATTACTAAAACATCGTTAGAAGCTTGGTCCCAGAAACATATGCTGAGAAAATTATGAAAATGCTCAATGAAAGTTTATAGATATCCTTCATGTTGTTTTGCACTTTAAGAAAGCAAATTATCCCACTTGTGATTCAATGTCGACAAGTCATTTATCAGGTATTTATACATACTTTCTTGCTCTTGAAAAAAAAAATTCCAAAAATTTAGATTCTAAAAGCAGTTCTAAATTAACCTGAAAGACGGGTGCATATATAATAAAAATGTCAAAGTAGTGCACTAAAACCACTTTGAAAAGTTTCAACCATAAAGCAGTCAAACAACCTAGTCAAGAATTTCAGTGTATTTCCATTCTGCACAGGCTTTTACTGCTGAAAATAGGCCCTCGGACAACCCCAGCTATAAAGCCCAGGCTTCTATGTCTGCAGTGCTTAGGGTGGTTAGCAATATAATCAAATGAAGACTATTGATATTTGCCAGATGTTGAAATACGCTGCTCTCACACACTTTTACTTATTCCTCAAGCACCCCTACCCCGTTAGCATCAAAGAACATCACTTAATTTCACATTTATGCTGTTATAATTCTCTGTTAATAACAAAAACAAGGGTTAGACCAAAGGGTTTTTCTAAAACATAGTGCTTCATGTTTACTGATCTTGGAAATATAATGTGGAATACATAACAGATCAGAGCACTGGCATTGTTATCAAAATCCAATTTCAGCCTAAATCCTCCTCTGTCTAATGTCTAGTTCTTATCAGGTCATTTGTGAACTCTAGTCTACTAATCTGTTAAACTTGAATCAATGTATCCATTCGCTAGATTTCACGTCTGTTTTGTTTATGTATTTTGTTGTGAAGCTTCATGATTCTGAGCTGTTAATGGACAGCAACATGGGTGCTTACTGCTCACTCCATATAAGTAAAAATAAAATGCAGCAGTTGGAACAGTGCAACATGTGACAGCAGACATCAGTAGATTTGATGTTCGTCTAAAATGCAACTTGACATTTTTGTAGGACTGCAAATGTTGTCTCATGCAGTTGTATGTCACAGGCAAACTACCATTAAGTAAACATTGAATAACAGAAATAACATTTTCCTTCTTCCTCTTCTCAACATTCCTTCATTGTTAGACCTTGGCACACTTATTGATAATTTCCTTATTGTTTGACCTTTGTGTCTCTGCATTACAGTAGACTTCCTTACCGGCCATCAAATTTCTGCAGTAACCCTAGCAAAAGACAACAGAGAAGAACAACACTTCTGCCTCCTCTGGGCTTAATCATACCTCTCAACCTGGAAACATCAAAAATCTGGACAAAGGCCCATGAAAATAGGTAGAAATCTGCACGCTGATTAACATAAATTTACATACATAATTATGTAACCCCACCCACTTCAATAGAATTGTGGGATACCAACTTTCAACCGCAAACTGACGAACAGACAACCAAAATATGCCCCACACACACACACACACACACACACACACACACACACACACACACACACACACACAAGATGCTGCTGCTGCTGTTAATATAAATGCACACACAAGTAAAGCCTCCTGCCTGCAATCATAAAAATAAAAGAAGCTCAGCTGCTGTTAATATAAACACACAAGTAATGTCTCTTGCGTGCAGTGCAATCATATAAATAAAAGAAGCTGCTGTTAATAGAAATAAACACACAATTAAAGCCTCCTGCTTGTGTATATTATGTGTAGATTAATAAATGTATTAATAAATACACACACAAGTAAAGCCTCCTGCCTGCAATCATATAAATAAAAGAAAAAGCTGTTAAACTGGTAGACCTACAAAAACAAAATCCAAGCCAAAGCAGGAGACAAAAAAATCAAACAGCAATAGCGTACTTCAATTTTAATGCCCGCTTTCGTCACAAGACTTCCTCAGAATGCAAAGAAAATCACTGCCAACAACCCTTAAATAATCACACTAATTGCATACATACAATTGACAATTAATTAAAAATAATTAATTTAATAAAACACAGACACTTGCAAAAGCTATTAAACATGCATAGTTTAGTTAAATAAACAAGAACCTAGTGTCACTGTCTTTATCAACATGTAACTTCCTGTATTTTAAAAAACATTTAACGTTTATGGTATCATTCAGTCCTGGAAATTTGTCTGAATTCAACCGAATTTGCCAAATGGTCTCACGTTAAACTGGTAGACCTATTTGCAAGGATAACAATAAGTGCAGACTTATTTATTTTAAAACATTACTGTCTGTGACAGTTGTTATTTGATTTCAGGAAGCCATAACAAAATTAAAGCTTAAATTTGCATTTTTAGTAAAGGACTTCAACCTAATGTTTTCTCAGCTGAGTTTTTCTTTAGTCACCAAGTGCTTATATTCCTCCTCTGGTTATTTCTGGTAAAATAGACACGGTACAACACTACACCGTGATGGCAGTGTTTACACCCCTAAACCCATGGGATGGATCCAAAAATACTAATGAAGCACTGAGAGAGAAATAAGTTTGCACCAACACTTTCCGTCTTTCCAAACTTCTTACTATGATTACAGTTCTAAGCTAAAAGAAAAGCAGCAAGCATGTATCAGTTTCCTTTTGCACAAAAAGCAGAAATGTTTGCACTATCAAAATATACAGCATCAGCTAACACATCATTTTAATTTTGTATAAAAAAATAAATTATTGCACTATAAAAATATATGAATGATACTTCTCAGACATAAAAAAAAAACAATTGTTGTAGAGTTTAAAAAAAAAAAAAAAAAGACACTTACTGGAGTGAAGAACCTAGCCTGACGTGGTGGTATATGATCAGCTTAATTATGGAAGCAATCATGGTATTTAAGAGGTACATTTTGTTTCAAAATTAACATAAAATCATGGCTACCAGGATAACATATAAATTACTCTCAAACTTATTTAATCTAGTGAATTCTCAGTACTTCCATAAAGCACAAATCTATTTCAGTTATTACAGTAAATAAAGATGGTATGGCTGTTATTCAGAGGAAATCTCCTGGCAGAGACCTGCTCTCTGATTATTATTGTATTGACTCTTTCCTCAAATCTTTCCTGTAGTAGTTTCCATAATTTTCAGAGGTGTATCTTTCTGTTGAGTGTGCTTGAGGGTTACACATTAATGTCAAATATTAGCCTCAGTATTTTTCTTTCATTCACTTGTGTCGGACTGGAGACATGGGAACTCTAAGAAGAATGCAAACCACCGGATGCCATACTCCAGAAAATAGTAAATATGGCTGAACTAAAACATCTCATGTTTTTGCATTGGGTTTTATTTTTTCCCAGTGAACAATGCGGCCCAGTTTTTAGGCTTACTCTTCACATTTTCCAAACCTTTATTGTACTCGGTCCAGTGCTAAGTTTCATATGCCAAAATAAGTAAAAATGGGATTGTTCTACAATGAAGAACATTTTGAAGTTATTTAACCATTTTTTTATCTGTGAACTTCACTGTGAACGTCATAGAAAGCTATTCATTTCCAACGATCCTTGATAGAAATGTGTATTTAGACTGGGCCACTGTAAACTATGGGCTGCAGCTAGAAAATCTAATGCAGAAGTCAAAGTATAAGTGGAGGAGGCAATAGTTTGCCAAATAACGATTAGGTAGTTTGCATATAGTTTAATTTATAAGTAAGTGAAGGAGCCAGGGACATCTCAGACCTTTTTTTGTTCCTCATGTTAAGGAGCACAAAAAGTGACCTAGCTTGTTCTAGAAGCACTAGCCAGACAGTTTTGACAATCAAACCTTCTCTAGTTCTCTCCCTTCAAGAGTAGAGGATCATAAGAACAGGGACTGGTACAGAATGATAAATGAGCCAAGTAAGGCTCTGCGGCTGCCCTAAAAATTGCCCCTTCTAAATAATATCCTACAATTCCTACCACACACACACACATACACACAGACACCAGTTCCTACCCGAAATAAGCAGCTCCGTCCACCACGAAATAAAGGCTGAAGTAGATCCAAGCTGCACCAGGCAGAAAGCAGTCCATTCTTTCCCACGAAGCAGCAGAAGAGAAGGTGTGCTTCCCACTTGCAGCAGATCCATGCAAAAAGCAGCAGCAGTTGTTTCTTTTCTGTTTGCTCGTGTTCAAACAACGGAAATACGCACGCAAGTTGAGCTCAATTCCAACAGGCGGACTAAGCTGATGTCATCGCGCACATGATGACGTCAGCTCAAAACATGGAAAAAATAAAATTTTAAAGAAGAAGCCAGGGAAATCGGAAATGAAGGGGTACCACTCGGGAATCGTGGCACCCCAATTTTTGATCCCAAAACTCAGTAAAAACAGAGTAATTCAGGACGGTTGGGAGGTCTGGGCTAAATAATGACATAAATTTGGGTTTTAGACTTCATATTCATTAGAAAAATGCATACTAACACAAATTCTGTTATTCTAGTTGACTTATAACCTATAATTGCTATTATTATGCTTTTTCTGATTAACCAGCCATTCGTTTATCCAGCTTAAGGTCCAGTCCCAGCAAGACCCGATAAGAAAGAGGCTGCTGTAGTTAGGAAAGCCTTTTATTTTACTCATGTGGTTTGCAAAGGCATCAACACTAGATCCAGAAAAGTCTTAATTTACGTTTGTTCATATCTCATCAGACCCTATATTCAGTATAATGCACCTTTTGGAATGTATTTTTTTAAACATATCACTTGACTTGAGATAGCTCAGAGATTCATACCTTAAAAGATTACAGGCCTCAAAAATCTTAGTTATTGGGGCAAAATTGTAACCCTCTCTCAGTACAGTATCCCACAGAGATCTGTGCCTATACTTTCAAGCCATGAACGATCCATCCCTCGTTGATCTTGTATTCTTTCAGAGAAAAAATGGAAACTTGAATACCCATTACAATGAACTAAACCTTCATCAGCAAATAAATAAGACCTATTGACATGGCAGAGTTGTACCACAATGTATTTCTTACCTCTAGAACAAACTTTCACTACATAAGTAGAATAGCACTCTTGGCACCTTTAAAGTCTTGTCTTTCGGCTTTTCCTGGTTAAGGGTCACCACAGCGGAACTCTGGCCCACGCATGATTGTCAGTAGATTTTATGGTGCTGAGTTGCCAACCCAAGGCCCAACCTTCAACAAAGGAAAGCCCATTCACGATCGCACCTACCTGCATGTCTTTAATGTCACTCGACCGCAGGGAGGACATGCAGACTCCACACAGAAGGTGCTCCAGACGAAAATCAAATGGGAGAACCTCTTGCTGTGAGGTGACAATGCTAACCGCTACACCACTGTGGCTTAAATCAGATAGGTAGCCTCATATTCTCCCAAAAATAGAAGGAACTTTTGAGTTGCACTATTTTGGCTAGGGGTGTAAGGATCTGTAGAATTATTTCCTAGTACTTATTTTTAAAATTATGAATATATATATATATATATATATACACACACACACACACACACACACACACACACACACACACATATATATATATATATATATATATATATATATATATATATATATATATATATATATATATATATATACACATATAAGATGATTTGACCACTACAACATGCCAAACATTGATTATATTGATCATATAACACGTTGGCACTCAGCACATCATTTCATTTTCCAATGTACTCCCCAAACCCGACCACATTCAGCTAAAATTTGTCTGAATACTGGTAGTGATAGTCTGCCCTAAGTTGAATACTACTAAATTATCCTTATATTACACCAGTAACATAGGGCAGATCACTGATTTGTTCAAACAATACTGGCCGATTTTATGGGTTGATGAAGAGATAGGACAGATTGCAGGATGAACCCCCATGTTCAGGTTCAAGAATCATAGGAACCTGAAGAGGATGTTGTGCAATAGTCATGCAGGCACTGGTCATGTGCCTTTTGGTCATACTGAACCCTGTTCTTCTTGCAACTTTTGTACTCATATCAATACTTCAGATGTTTTCCATCATCCAGATTTAGAGAAAGAGTTTCGTTTTAGGGGAGTACATAATTGCTCTACCCAACATGTGGTTTATTTAGCAGAATGTGGATGCTGTGGGTCTTTCTACGTAGGTAAGACCAACAGTACACGACGTGACAGGGTAAGGGAACATCTGTACAATATTAGAAGGGGTTCATCAAATAATGCATTGTCCAAACATGTTATGAGTTCAGGACCCACACATACTTTCACTTTTAGGGTTATAGAAGCCATTATTCCGAACATCAGAGGAGGAGATATTCGGCATTTTACGGAGTATAGAGAGATGCGCTGGATCCTTCTGCTAAGGGCAGATAGAGGGCTTGCTTTAAACGAAAGGGCATCCATCAAACCAGCATTGAAGAGAAGGAGGCTATGCAAATAGTATGCATGAGACCTTACGTATACATAAATACATATACATGTTTCATTATGATGTATACATTTAAGTTTTATATTAATTTCTTTATATATATATATATATATATATATATATATATATATATATGTATATGTTTATGCATTTTTATATATGTTTTAATATAGTTTAGAGACAGCTATTATTGTTGATATCTTAGTTTTTTAGTTAGTCAGTTAGATTTTTAGTTAGATTTTTAGTTATTTGAGACATGAGTATGTGTTAGCCCTTCTAAATGAGTCGATTATAGATAAATATTATTCAGGTATATTCACCATGGTATTAATTTGATATGGATAGGTGTTTTCAGCCTATTTTAAAATGTGTTTTACAGGTTTATCTGTTTTGATGTTTCCTCAATTGACCAATTGATTAATTGATAGATTAGATTTTACTAATTGTTAAGTGTATTTAAGCATTCGGTTATTTGTAGTTGGCATTGTGGTCTGATGAAGCTCAGAAGTGAAAGTGCTTACCGTGGTTGAATAAAGAAAGTGTTTTGTATACCTTTGAGTCATTGGGTTTATTTGACCTTATCTGAGAACAATTTACCTATTTGGAACTATTTTTGGTTGGTGTTCTGGCAGCCCTGCTACGCTGGTTTGACTGTTTTTACTGGTAGTGATAGTATTATAGATTTTTTTTTTTAATTTAAGATGCATATTAGGAAGAAGGATAGGGCTAGGGTTAGCATGCATCACTATGGTGGGCAGGGTACTTCTCATTTTAACCTTAATGTGCATCTCAAATTAAAAATAAACTTTCCATAACAATACTACCACACAAGACTGCTCTGACACTCACTTGTGCTCACACACATACATACATGCACACACACACACACACACACACACACACACACACACACACACACACACACGCATGCACACTCACATATGCACAAAGTACTGTACACCTCACTTTATTTGCTTTGACAAACTAAACATTTGACAATGTTCATTTGCTAAACCAATCTTTTGGCAATATAACCCTGCACTTCCAGCAGTTGACCAAACACATGTAATGCACATCTAGCTATCTGTCTGTCTATTGCCGACTTTCTGAACTTTTTCTCTTATTTCTTCTCCTCCATAATGCTTTCCATGATACTCCATTCCACAGCATCATACTTTACTAATTTCAGAAATTTATGACCCACCACTTATCTTGCCATATTATATATTCTAGTCCATATGACAGATTTTCATCTCCACATGATTGTTCTTTTTCACAGATCTCATTTCCTTATAACTTCCTGTGTACTTCCACCTTCACCCTCTTTCCCTGACTGACTATGATAAACAATTTTTCATTGAGTTTTCATAATGAATCTGATCTATAATTTCTGGTGTAGTCTATTTTTCAACACTGATATTACTGCCCCCAGTGCTGTCTCTACTAACACTCCTCTGTTTAGATCCTCTTTAACATGACTTTGAAACCAAATAATACTGTACTGCCTTGTTGTAAAAATCTGTGGGAAACCATCGCTTCTGCCTTCATTCCACCTGTCAGATAAGTATGGATTTCAATGTTTCCTATAGCTTTATTTCATAAACTTTATTTTCCTTCCCCTGCTGTCTTCTTTGGAACTGCCACAGCTTATCATCACCAAGATTCACCTTTTCTATTCCTTTGATATTTTTAAATATTTTAGTAACTCTGTCATATTTTCTTTTGTTGAAGTCCACTGTCTGTGCTGCCTGATATATTTTTTTTTGGTCCATACAGCTTCTCTGATCTTTAAAGTTGTATGTTAACAATGTCCCCACATATGCACAACTCAGTCTCTGCCTTCTGACATCTATCATGCCATTTTATATTATAACTTCTTCACTGTCCTCCATATTTCCAGTTCCTAAGTCAGAGCGTCTGCTATTTCTTCAGTGGTTTCTCAATATATATGAGAGTGCTTTCAGTGTATTTCAACCATTGTCTTTCCTTCTCCATTGTTTACCACTTCATTCTGTCTGAAATCCATTACTTTTACCCTAATGTCATTGGCATAGTTTTAACCATGGCTTAATCTCACCAGAATAGTTTTATTCCCACCACGGTATGCCCATATTCTTTCAGGTGTCTATCCTTAATATCCACATGAGATAATAACCTCATGTGCCCACTCTATACAACAAACTAAGCCTTTAAACTACTTTTATATCCATTACAAATGTTTATACTATTATCTCCCTTTCCCCTGACATGCAATAAATCTGCTACTTTCCATCTCTTTCTACCTTCTGACATAGTATTTTTTCTTATTCAAGGAAATTCTAATGTTTCCCGCAAGAAATGCAAACATGGAATGACTCTGCTGACTAGTCACAGTTTTCACTATGTAGTTCAACTCTCTGACTCTTTCAGCTTTGGTAGCTGCACAAATGTTTCCTCAAAAATTTGTAATACTTTTTTTGTTTCACTTGGTATCTTGATGACTTTTTCCACATTTCCTACTCTACCCATGACCTGCACTGCCTTCTCTCAACATCAGTGTTAAATATATTGCCTGCTGTATCGGACACAGTGATCTGGGACAGCATGTCCCTTCTTTCCTGCTTCTTTGTTCTGGTTCCCATACAGACAAACTAATTCTATAATTCTCAAGTTCTCAGTTTCTTCTTCAACTTTCTTTTCCTGAAACATGCTACATATGTAAACTCTATCTCTAGCTTTCTTCTTGTCTTCCTGCCTTATTTTGATTGTTCAACTTTTTTGCATTGTGTATCATAAATATCATTTGTGTTCCTAATTGAAGAATTGGTGTGGATCTCCTGCCACAGCGTGAAACTCCACCAATGATTTTTTTAACTCTCAGGTGCTTAATATATTCTGCCTGTTCAACAAGCTGCAATAATGCTCTTCCCTGCAACTGTTCTTCAGATAAGTGACAGATTCATTGTATTCATTGCCACAAGATGAGCGGTCTTCCATTTGTGCCGGATACTACAAACAATCTTACCCATATACCCTCCCATCCCTTTTTCACCTAGCTTCACTTTCACAATCAGTCCACATTTCACCTTTCTTAATTCACTATGACCTCTCTTTCCTTTCCCATTCCATATCAACTAGCTTTGCATACACACTCTGTCTCCAACTAACCTTTCTTACCTCTCTGTGGTGCCTTATCTCCTTCCAGTATCATTCATTATTCACCTTGCCCTCTACCTACAACCTGCCTTTCTTATCTCTCTATGGTATTTTTCCCTCTCTAGTAATTCTAGATCCCATTTTCTTCCTTACATCTGTTGCATCTCACTTCTCCTCTAACATCCCTTTCATACACACTCCTTCTTCTACTTATAGCACCCACCCACCACCCATGACTACAGAAATACATATGCACGGTTAGCTTCAATAAGGGCCAACACCTTTCTAGACTTTCTTTCTAGGAGCATAGGCTCATAGGACCATAGGAAGTTACTAGACTATTGGCCCTGAAGGCCTTACAAGCCTAGCCACCATGAATTTAGCCCATGTTCCAGCAAGTCAGCACCTGATGCCACTGTCCAGCAGGGACACGGGTGGAATCCAAGGGGTGTATTTTCTCTTTCCCATCCAGTTATCCAGGTTTCACTTAAAAAGGGTTAATGAGGTACTCTGCTTGATGAGGAGACAGAGTCTATTCCACAAAAGGGAGAGTCACTGGAACACAAATCTGTCCTGCCAATAAGTCCTGTTGATGTCACAGACCAGGTTGAGGCCGCGCATTTGGGTTACTTGAGTGGAGCTTGACTTGTAGATATGCAACAGTCCCATCGAGACGAGGTCTGCGATTGCATTGTATACCACACAGAGGTCACCTCTGAAGAGTCTGTAGGAGACTGAGCAGACGGACATGGCTTTTAGCCTATCTGTGTAGGGTAGATGTTTGAGGCCCTGGATTCTCCTGCGTAGAAACCTCTGTGGTCTCTCCAGCTGCTTTGTGAGGTACATGCTGAAGGTGACATTGTACTCAATATTGGGTCTTATAAGGGAAGAATATAGGCATGGTATGACCACCTTATCTCTGGATGAGATACACTTACTAATGAGGTGGCCATATACAAAGCTTTCCATACAATGTAGGCAATATGGTGGTAAGAAGTCAGTTTGCTATCAACCTGGGTGCCCAAGTCCCTCACGACTGTTTGTGTGCTTAGGACCTTATTATTAATGTGATAATTTGTGGGGACATCAATTTCCCCAAAAAGGATGATGATGCATTTTTGGCATTCAGTCTCTTGATCACAAAAACAAAACGTTTCCATATTCTGAAGTATAATCCATTTGAAATAAACAGTGTTGTAATATTTTAAAATGAGATACTCACATTCCCCTTACCCATACTGCACAGGAGTTCGTCCTTAATTTCCCTGTCAATTATCTAATCATAACATAAAGTAGATGCCATCATTATTAATGTCCTTGTTTATGTTGTTCTTCCTTTGTCAGCCTTGCAGCATTTGTCCTTTTACATCTTAAATATCATTATTTCTTTTCTCCATTTCTTTATCAGATCATGCATAAAGATGCTTTAATATTTTTCTGCTGCACAATCGACTTTTTCTTCAGAGTGCCTAAACTATCACTCTGTCTCTCTTCATCTTCTTCCCTCTTACTCTGTATTGTCATCGTCAATCAGATACATGCCCTTCTTTAACAGGCCTCTGCTTATTCTGATAATAGGCAGTAAAAACACACAAAATAACTCAATAAACAATTAGTGACTCCTGTACTCAATTATCATCATTTTAAAGTTGCATCATCATGTCATTGGCCTATATATTCATCTTCTTATTATTCTTTTTGAAAAACTCTCTTCTCACCTTCGTTTTTTCTTTCAGTCTAGATTCTGCTTTTTTCTTCTTTCCCATCTTTTGCAGTGATGGCATCATTACTCCTGCCTATGACTCAATGTACACAGTCATGATTTTATCTTCCTAAGACTGCCTCTTTCAGCATCCCTTAACATATATTATCTGCAAATGGACCCTCTATAGGTCAATCAACATTCACATCAAGACCGGACTCTTATCTATGCACTTCCTTTTTCCTGTATATGCAAAGGAGTGGAATAAACAAAAAAAAATCCTTGTTTTTTCCTGTTTAATTGCTTCAGGCATTACTCCTAGATAATTAAACACTGGGCCTGTTGTTCTCAGTTATATTGCAATTTTAACAGTTTGACTTCTAAATAAATATGCTTTGCATGTTTTGCCTGTGTATCTGCTAACTTCTTCCTCATTATAACTATCCTTAGATCAAGAAGAAAAGCCCATCTGAACCTTTCTCACCTAAAACAAAGTTAGCCTGAAAGCCTATCTCCATTCAAACACCAAAATGGAAAATATCAACTATGACCTAAACTAGATTTGTGACTATTTACAAGTTTTTCAGTTCACAGCGTGTCTGCACAACCCCCCTGACCAGCCTTGACATTAAAACTTTGCAGATAACTTGATGCAAACACCATTGATATGATGCAAGAGCCCACACAACATGCATGTTATGTACAGATGTATATTAACCTGCAATTGCCACTGAGGAAAAAAAGTGAAACACTGCTTCACAAAGCTCATTATGTCCATGCCTCCAATGTCACAGTTATCATTTTTTATGTAATTATGTAACTTAATATTCTGTTATTCACTGCATTTTAGTGTTACATTTTCAGGCTAAAATGATAATGGACCATAGAGACCAGTACTCTATCCTTTTTAACAAATTAAAATAAAATGCAATAAATGAAATTCTCTGCAATGCCATTCATCTGTGAACTTTCTTTTTCTTTCTCCAAGTCTCCTCTTTTTTGACTTAATTCACCAGAAAGTCACATTGTGTTTTGTTTAACTACAACTCCTTGCCAAGGCCATCGAGGACCAGCCCCTGCATTAACCTCTTGGTCCTAGAGCAATCGATTTCCATAGTGTACTACTGTTACATCTTTCTGGATTATTATAGTTTTTCATAGCAGGCCAAAGCATATCCCCCTATTACAGTATCATCTCAGCATAGCTAGAAGTATGTTTCATATTGTGATGCACGTCTTCTAGTGCCTTATATCAGCTGTGAATTCAATGTTATTTCTAATACAATTTACTTTATTTACAGGCCCGTTAATAGTTTATTTCCATTCTTAATCACCCATATTTAAACTTGTAGACTTATCATTTAATCAGTTGACCATTATACATGAAGAATAACCCACGACTCTTCCTGATTTTCAAAGCTTCTTCTGTCAGCTAGACTTACTCATCATTGTATGTATTTAGAAGTAAAAGGAATGTGATATGAGTTGCAAACATTGTTTCTGGATCATACATATAAAAAAAGAATGATATTTGCACCCATACTCTCTGAAAATGTTCTCCTTGAGTGTTAATGTGAATTTTTACAGTGCTATAAATAATGCAGAAGTAATGATGGCATGTCTGTGTGGGAACTGGGAACACACATTTAAATATTTAATGCAGTGGAGAAATGTGATAAGAATATTACAATGGAAATATAAAAATGCTATAATTAATGGAAAATTAAGCATGACATGTCTGTGTGGGAACATAAAGTTAAATGCTCAGTGTGACAGGCTAATGTAAAAGAATATTAGAGAGGCAACACAAAAGAGAACTTTTAGCGATGAAAGCTAATTTGAGGGGCATTTAAAATACAAATTCTTTTAATTTAGAAGAACAGTTTCCAAATAACCTAATTTAAAATATAAGCATTTTAATCCAGTATAGATGACTAAAATTTCTTGAATAAATATTATTCTGCATGGAGAAGTAGCCATCTTATTGTTAAAGAAAAGGAGAGAACCTCACAATTTTCTACATACTCCAGTCTTCTATTTGGTGTCTAGCCTCATGCACCAGCACATCCTAAACTGATCTGGTAATCATCTTCAAGAAAAGTTAATTCTTTCACAGGTAATCTCCAAAGAATATTTTCTTATTTAGCTAGTAAAACAAGAGAGTTTATGCTATTTTATTTTAGTTATATTCATTTTTTGGGTTAGTACAGTGATCTCCATAGACCTTTTTCAACCTCAGCCTGAGAGCAGTGTCTGGTTAAATGACTTGCTCAGAGTCACACAGTTTTTTTTAATATTAAAGAAATATTTATTCTGCATTAGATCAATATTTAATTTATACTATTTGAATTATTTGAAAAGATGTTTATTCTACAGAATCATATTAGAGGGCAGCAATGCATCTGGATAACCGCTACATGTCCACTATATATATATATATATATATATATATATATCTATATCTATATATATATATATATATATATATATATATATATATATATATATATATATGTGTGTGTGTGTGTGTGTGTGTGTATAGATATATATATATATATATATATATATATATATATATATATATATATATAGATAGATAGATGGATATAGATATATATCTATATGTCTGTGTGTGTGTGTATACACACACACACACACACACACACACACACACACACACACACACACACACACACACACACATATTGTGTGTACAGATATATAAATATATGTATATATAAATATATATATATATATATATATATATATATATATATATATATATATATACACATGCACACACACACACACACACACACACACACACACACACTCATATACATATATAGATATATGTACATAAATATAGATATGTACATTTATAGATATGCCTATATGCCTGGGGATTCAATAAACCCTGTGTAGGCTTGTCGCAAAGCTGATAGATGTTAGTGTGATGAGCAGATGCACTAACTGCATATTCAAACTGCTCACACCGCATACACATTTACAAGCACAGTTTCTTGGCCAGCAACAGTGTCTCTAGCTAGGAAACCATGCAGAGCAGCACAAGTAGATAAAGAAGATTTTTGGAGGGTTTAAGATGGACATTGTTAAAAGTAAAGTTGAAATCAGGGCCAATAATTGCCAAATGAGAATTTTGTATGGCACAAAAGTCATAATCACCACCAGCAAGAATCAAACCCATGCCATCAATGCCATCACGTAGCTGTGTACTTACTGGGTATAGCACAGAAAGAAGGGGGGTCTGCACTGTCAAATTTTAATGTGTACACATGCCAAAGAATAGTTCTGTATAGCCTACCAGATTTATCCATATGGGTAACAGCACCTACAAACACCACACCATTATAAATGGATTTCCTAAACACAGCTGGGTATTGCATGCATCTGACACATGGAATAGCAAATGATATTTCCTGAAGAATCTACAATAATGTGTGAATTACAACAAGATCCAGAAGTATGTGAGACAGATGGCAATGCATCATATATGCCCATGTGCAGAGAAAGTACAGCAGTGCAAAGTCAAGTGTCAGTGATCAAGGAAGCTGTCACTGTAATATTGTACACATACCAAACAATACGTGAACACCCTCTATAAGCACGTCAGACCTCAAGACATGACACACAATCACTGCCGCCCTGACATTGCCAGTCAAAATGTTATACTGCCATGAAATCCTGACATAGATCTGTATGTGTTCATGCAAACTATCAAGTGGTAATACTGATGTGATGTAATAGAGCAACCATGACACACACACCCATAGGCTACAATTAGATTTCCTAGGTTCATAGGTTCACAGTTTCATAGGAAAGTACTAGGAAAATGGGCCAAGAGACCATACAAGCCTAGCCAGATTTAACCTATGTTTAACAATTTTTAATACCCAGGTGAATGAACTTTACAGAGGTATGAGCCTATGCTATGGTATGTCATACCGACTGCATCTATCCATGAGGGATATTAGCACCACTCCAGGAGTAAATTTACAATTACACATCCATTGATTTGGGCTGCACTTGAAAAGGTTCATGAAAGGGCTTTGCTTTACATGAATGAGAATCTTGTTCCGGAGAAGGTGTAGTCTCTGAGAGATGTATCTATCTCTCAAACATGAATCATTTATGACAAAGGCTAGGTTAGGATCCTTGGAATGAGTGACCCTTGTCCAGTTTGATTTTTGAACTTGTAACATTTCCATTAGGGCCTGATTGGACACTGTCCTATAGACCAGACCCAGATTGCCCCATAGTAGTCTATGTAGTGCATTTCATTCTATTTGATGTCATTAAGTCAGTTGTACATTATATGCCTATGCCTATATGTTTATCAGTTGAAGAGTGTGACTGAGAGCCCTGAAACCATATATGGACACATTTCAACTGAGGTGGATGCAGTTCATGCACAACAATTAATGATACAAATGCTGAAAGTCACACAATGCTTCTGTGGAGCACCTGAATAATCCTTGCAAACAGCAATACTGTTGCACCTGCAATGAATTCCCAAAGGTTGCAAGTTAATCTAAATGTGTCATATGCTTGTTTATATAACAGCATTGCAACATATGGATGAACCAAGGCGTATTTGCCCATGTAATGACGTAGCACTGATACATACTGATAACATTTCCAGATGCTACTTATACAAATGCCCCCTTTTGCCATACTGTAGCTGTCACTGTGATGATTGAATGACAAATGTGTATTGGTATACTCCATTATAAGAAGACATGCCTTATTAAGGCAACAATATGCACAGCATCATCCCATGTCCCCAGTCCTCAAGAGGTATATTACTACAGCTGTTATGGAAGGAATATGCAAACAAATGGCAGCAGTAGGCATCAGTACAGTACCTCA
This sequence comes from Protopterus annectens, assembly GCF_019279795.1. NCBI lineage: Eukaryota > Metazoa > Chordata > Ceratodontiformes > Protopteridae > Protopterus > Protopterus annectens. The sequence goes on along the minus strand of NC_056731.1, from coordinate 991,870,442 downwards.
AATCATAGATTGGAATACACTGTTGCAGGGCTACAGTACATCCACACCACAACAAAGCACATGTGGATGACAACAACACTGACATGTGCTATCTTCAGAGGGTCATAAAGCATTAACACATAAAATACTAGCCATTATTAAACAATTTTAACCCAAATTCCAGTATCTATGTGACATAAGGTAGTAGGTGTATGAGCATATGTGTGTATATGTGTTTTATTACAGACTGCCTCTGTTAATATGTGACATGTGCAACACCCCATGACACAATTAGCTATCATACATCCAGTGGTCTGCAGATGGCTTGCCCAGGGTAATGTAGTGGCTCAGCTTCACAATGTTTGTATGCATCTTTGACATGATGACATCCTCAGTGTTATGCGGAAAGGATGTTATATATACAGAGGGAGCATGGCACATTGGATTCATGGGACTATGTAAAATGTTCTCCTGTGTGGGAATTAAATGGAAAGAGGTCCAAAACATCATACGATGACTGTAATATACCATCAATCAACCAATCAACCAACCAACCACATACCAGTTGACTGAGGTCAGATCTGAAAACAACACCTGTAGAGATATACAAGCTAGACTCCATAAAACAAAAAAACTAGCACCTCCACAGATCTCTAACTTTAACATTGCCAGAGTTCACATTAAAAAGAATGACATCTTCAGTGTATCCTCAGAAAAAGATGTTGAACAGAATCATGTGATATAGATGTCAACTCACATTCCAATGTAAAATCGTGTCTAGACTGATAATTGAATGAACACACACACACACTAAAGTTGACTGCTTGGATGATAGAACCCCTTCCTAATTAGATGCACAAGCTCAAGCTAAAGAACACAACACTTAAATAACACCACGGCACAAGTCTGATTTTAACAATGTCAGAGTGCACTTTATAGAGGGTGAAATCATTTGATGGTGAGAAGATGATAGGAGGATTGTGTGTTATAGATGTGGAATCACTGTGTGCAATTGTCACCAGACTGCTAGTTGAATGAACACACACACACACACACACACACACACACACACAGATTGACTTCTGTGAGATTAGAACTCCTTCCAACACAGGTGTCTGAGTATAATATTGCTAGAGTCCACTTTATAGGGAAATGACATCATCAGCTTATGCTGAGAAGAAGATGTTAAGTGGATTGTGTGATATGGATGTGGAGTCACATCCTGGTGTAAAATTGTCTCCAGACTGATAGTTGAATGAATGGACACACACACACACACACACACACACACACACACACACACACACACACACACACACACACACACACAAAAGTTGACTGCTGTGAAATTAGAACCCCTACCTATGTAATTACACAAGCTAGAGAACACAGTACTTAATGTTAGAGCCATTGCACAAGCATGACTTTAACAATGTCAGAGTGCACTTTATAGAGGATGACATTGTCACTGCATGGTGAGAAGATGGTTTTTTGTGGGCTATATGAAATTGCTGTGAGTCATGTCCCAGTGTAAAAGTAATTCTGAAGGAATCTTGAGTTAGTGCAGCAGGGCCTAGAGTCAAGTTATTTTGATTAACTACATATGCACAAGTTGACTGTTGTGAGATTCAGTCCTCTACCTAATTATGCTAACTACAGAGCAAAGTACTTAACACTAGTGCCATGGCACAATTCTGACTTTAACCGTATCAGAGTGCACTTTAGAGAGGAGGACATCATCAGTTTATGTTGAGAAGATGATGTTTTGAGGCTGTATGAAACTGCTGTGGAGTCATGTACCAGTGTAAGAGTAATTCTGAAGGAATTTTGAGTTAATACAGCAGGACCTGGAGTCAAGCTCTTCTGACTATGCACACACATAGACACACACACACACACACACACACACACACACACACACACACACACACACACACACACACACACACACACACACACAGTGACACACACCAAGCTCTTCTGACTATGCACACATACACATACACACATACACATACACACACACACACACACACACACACACACACACACACACACACACACACACACACACACACACAAATTGACTGTTGTATGATTTGATTCCCCACCTAACTAGTTACACAGGCTGGAGAACACATTATTTAACAGTCACACCACTGCGGAAGTCTAAGTTCATCATTGTCAGACTGCACTTTACAGAAAATGACATCATCATACTTTTGCAGGTTACATATACGGTTATCGACCTATGTACAAAGCCAGGACTTGGAATATGTTTGTGTGACTGCAATTTAAAAAAATGCATTTAAATACATCCTGGTAAGCTAAGTGAAAGAAACTATATTACAGAACTGTGTCATACGTCTACCTGATTCTCAGTATGTTGTTTAGATACACACATACACACACACATACACACACATACATACACATACACAGACATACACACACACACACATACATACACTTTGGAAACTCGAGTACTGCAAGGCTGGACATATGCGTCTTCATATCCAGATGAAGTGATGTCCATATTAAAAGAATTTAGTGGCAATATCAATGCGATATGATCATGGATAACCAATGTCCAGTGTCAGTATAAACCCATACTAAATGCAGCAATGCAGTTATGCTCTGTAGTTCTGTAGTCTGCTTGATAATGGCCCAAGTACTGATGTATCATTTGAAAGTGCATTTCTGCAGGGCACTCATGAATATCAGAAGGTATGATCAGTCAAGTGCACATGTCCCTACCCTTCTCTTGTGTTTATGAATGCCTTTCCATGTAATGGAAGATAGCCTAGTAACCACAGTGTGATGTGCTAAACACCTTTTTCACATAGTACAATGCCAAGAAATTGATTTACATGGCTGATGGCAAAGTGTTAGCTCATGTGTGATTCTCATTTCATGAATTCAACTTGGACTTGTTAAATAACTTACAATATATGTTATGGGTGAAACTGATGGCTTACACTATGATGGTCGTGCTATAGTCTAGCTTTGAAATGCTGGAGCCAAAGTTTTATTACATAAATAACTGTTGCTATTGCCTTCTTCATTTATGCACCATTAAGTGCCAAACAAAACAAATCTTAAGGAAAATATGGAAAAATTTAATGCAGAATCCCTTTATGTGCAAACAGGCTAAGTGGTCATGTATGGCTGTCAGCACTCTGAACAGTACTGAGTGTGGAAAATATACCTGCTGCCTAGCTTTCTCTGTGGTGCAGTGTGTAAAATCAATAAGATACAGGTCAGACCACAGATTAGCCAGGATTAAAATATAGATTATTCCAATTTTTTTTTTTTTTTTTTTTTACAAATGGTGTCAGGATGTCATTAGATAAGTACATGTGATTAGGACTGCAAATCTGACTATCAATGACTACTGTTAAGTATGTATCTTTCTCAAATTTTATCAGTAATGCCTGTCTCAATACACTTGTATGACTAGTAGCTGTTTTGCAGATGTCACTGCAAATCACAAGTTAATTGTGTGTACAGCTTTATAGAAATAACAAGGGGTGGTACATCTATTGAAATGATTATTTTGACTCAACAGATATGCTAACTATCTGTGTAGGACTGAATATCCTAAAAAGTGTGCGTAACATGATTCTTCACAGAAAGAATAGTTTCCACATCACAGCAGATGCACATTTCATCCATCATCACCTGAACATGAGAGAAAGGGAACCCTACAGCAAATTTTGAAAACTTGCACACTACATAAGCCTAACTTTTGAAGTAAGTTATCATGTCTGTATTACCCATCAGCAGAGTCAAGTCAGTATGCAGAAACCATGAGATGACCTGTGCATCCATCAGTCTAATAGATACACACATGTAAAGAGGTTGAAGGCATGCATACAGGAAGAGAGTTACATAGACACAACAATGCTTTATGTAATGGAACATTCATGGACATATTTTTGGTGTATTCTAATTATTAGCTTGCCATGATCCGTAGCATGAAGTGACTGACATAGGGGTGAATAAGAGTTAGGAAAGGGACAACAGGCTTATGACAAGCAGATCAAAGTTGGATAAAAATGTGATAGTTGTGGGGATGGACGTCACTTCAAATACTCTTTTTGTCCATTATTCCACATATGTCCATGACAACACATAATTGTGGCAAATTATATGGATTATTAAACATATCATGACCATAGCACATTACACTAAGAAATGATGTGAGATGCATCTGGAATCAAAGCCTTAATGCTATGCACAAAAAAAGTCTTCATTCAAGTGATGTATGCCAACAGTCCACATAGAAAGTTGCATTTTGTTACATTAAGCAGTCTAAGTAATTGTTTCAAAGAAGTTCCTTTACTCTGCTTTAACTCTGTAATCCTCTAGCATGTCATGTTTAAGCATCATTGTGTAGAGATAACTGAAATAGTGTGGCTGATGACAAAACTCACCAGGTAATTCTGTAGGATGTATAGAGCCATTCTCCACCACTTGGCATTGGTGTGCAGTTCCAAACTCTGTGCAAAGCAGACTACAAAAAGTGAAAGCTTTTTTTTATGGGTTAAATTCTGGCTATGTGTTTGGTGTGATTCAATTTTTGACCAAATTAGAGGTGTGAAAATGGGGTTGATAGGAAAGTCATAAAATGGGGGTGGGGGTGCAAGCAGAGGAAAGAACAAAGGTAAATCAATAAAATAATTTGCAGGATGGAATTAGGAAAGAACCACAGATATTGACTTATTCAACAAAGTAATATGAACATTTAAAGCACATTTGATGAATTTGGTTGGTGACACCAATGCAATAATGTTGTCTAGCCAATTGTATCAAACGTGTCAAGAAGACTCATATGTGAAATGGAAAGCTATGTAATCACTGCCTCCACCAAAATTCCTAGAGGGTACCAATGCACCAACAGCTGGGGCAATGCTTTCCGATGTGGATGGGTTAGGTAGTGCAGGGGCTGCAGAAGCAGTACTGCCAGGTTGTGTCCCAGAGGTGTTGGTGCAGCAGTCAGTGGAGTGTAGGCCGTCTCATCTGCAGTGGTTGGCCTACATCAGTGTGCCAAAAAGAATTTGGTTTGTTGCCAGAAAAGTATGACATCAGAATGGTGCATCTCCTGTTAACAACACACTCCAGAAACAGTTCTGCACATATGGCAAGGTGCTATGGTCAAACCAAGACCATCCAAATCCAGAGAATGAAAGGCCAGCACACATCAGAGTCCCTACAAGTCCCAGTATTTTATATAATTAACAATATTTCCATCTCACATCAACAGAATGAGACCATTCAGTCTGGTTTCTGCATAACAAGCCTTCATTAGTGTATAACGTCATGATAACCGAATAACAATTAAATAGTGAAAACACATTCCATAACCTGCTGCTATTGGTGCATCATAAATGCTCATTAAGACCATGTGGGAACAAAGCTCCCAGTCTAATTATCCAATATTTTTCTTTTCTATTCAGTATATAATGCCAACCTGCTTTTTTCCTTCTATTATCTTGAATTTTATCAATAATGTTAAATACATTATTCTGAAGGGAGTTTTTACAAATGTTTAATTCACATCCACTTAGGACACAAATCTCTGAACATGAGTGACGTTAAAAATAAGCATGTGTCTAATGCTTTATTTTACATCTGAAATAGACTTAATGAGCATTTATGATGCACCAATGTGAGATGGAAATATCTTTAACTAAAATATCGAGACTTAAAGGGACTTGATGTGTGCTGGCCTTTCTTGCTTTCAGTTTGTATTTCTAGTTAACATACACATACACATGTACACACACTCAAAAAAATAATATAAAATAAAAATAAATAAAAAATTGCCAAACACGGAGGAAGGAAATTTATGAAGCAGCGATGATGATGTGACATTTAGTAGTGATTTATGGCATGTATGTAGCTATCACAGCTCACACTTTGTCTAATGGTCTACATTGAAATGAAAATAACTTGGCTTTTAAGCCATGACTTTGGAGGGATCGATGGGATGGCTTGTGACATGTTTTCTGTTGACTTACATACTGTTAAAAGTAATTTGTATAATGTGCGATTCAAACCTATATAAAAAGGGAATGGATACATTTCCACACATGTAATTATTCCTCGTTGCCACAGAATAAGTGTTTGCCAGTCATGATTATCACAGATATACAATTTAAGAAGTAACTGGTGCTATACTTAAATCAAGCTGTGTGTGTATGCGTGTAACTTCACAAGGTCCTGGCTTATGCATTCTCATGTGTGATGCAGGACTAATGTCTGACAATGCACTGGAAATGTATAACCATGCATTACTTCAGTAATAGACTTGTGAATTGTGGTATATATCTCATAATACATTCTGTTTTGCAGTTATACTTGGGTTATGGGTATGGTGTAGATGACCATCAGCAAACTATTGTGTCTTATCAGAGATATACATCTGTGTTTTTATTACATATTCATCGTCATGATAAACCAGTTAAACACATAATGTATATGATACCTACAAAAGTATGTGTATCCTCAATCAACCTGCTCTGCATAACTATAGGTGTATAGTATTACCTTTATAATCAACGTTTTGTGAAAAATTGCAGTTGTTGATTAGCATACAATTCACCTGCATATGCAGTAGGTAGCATGCCATGATGTTCACCATGCTTGCGTGACTCTACACATTATGCAGAGCTGTTTATTGAATACAAGTCAGTTCGCTATCATGTGCGCATCACACTGCAATATGCACAGGATTTCAAAGGGCCATGTAGGGCTTATTGAATCCTGCCCACAGATATAGAAAGGAGTTGAATAAACAGAAGACAAGTTATGTATCTTTCATACCTAAATTTTATTTGCTTTAGGCAGACATTTAAACTGAGATACAAATAATCAAATGGACAAAAGCCATATACATTTGAAGTAAGTAAACTTACCTGGCCTGACATCCCAGACCATACTGGAAGGTTATTCAGACTTGCTTATATGTAAATCTACTACACACATGAGCCCTTCCAGTCTTGCGTACTTCAAAACATTAATTTCTTCCTCATCCTTGACAACAGTCTACTAGTGATCTTAATGCTCCTAACCTTTCTCTTTCCTACAAATCTATTAATTGCTCCCAATAAACCCTTCCACATGGCGAGCCTCAACATTCAGTGCCAAACTTCTGAAACCTGTATTTCAGAATGTGTCATTTCATCAGCAGACCTTTCACTGTGTGTTGAGCATTGGAAGAAATTTGGACAAAACAATTTTTATCGACAGTGGAACTTTCTTTGTTTGGTGTGTTACCTCAGAATAGGTGTATTTAATTTAGGGGGTGTAGGGATGTCACTTCACGGGGGGGTGCAGGGCCCCCTCTGTAAAAATAAACTTACTTCCATTGTTCAACTAAAGTTGTTTTGCTACTTATGTCAATCATTTGGCACTAGATAAAAGAGATGTCAATCAATTCACAGGAATTCATATATTCAACCTTTAACTGAACTCAGAATTTTTCTCCGCTTTAATTTAATCACTCTATAAAGATTTCCGTTCCAAAGATTCCCTGTCCTTCCAGCAGGAGCTACAAGCATATATACATACTATGTCAAATCACAAAAATATTATCAAAGTAATTTACACCTAACTTTTTGATCACATCAACAAATATGGCCTTTCAAATTATGTTCCCCATGGATTAAGAGCAGGACGTAATGCTCAACAGCTGTTATACACACAGCAGCTAACAACATTTATACTTTAGTGAATAATGATTGCCTTTTTTTAAATATTGGCCATTGTAAAGTTCTTGCACCCCACATCTAATATGATTTATTTCAAGTATGTCATACTGATGTTGGAATCACCATACTCAAACATCTTTCACAGTAATGAACCATAATCAGATTGTAGATGAATGCATAATCTCAACAGGCATACCCAAGGGTCAGTAATTTTCCTTATTCTGTTTTCTGTACTCATAAATGGTATTACTGATATCAGTGCACTATCACCTATGACTCTGTAGGCAGATTATAGTATAATTCACCCTATTCATTTGCTCTAAACCTAACACTAACCCTAAGTCAATCCCTACCACTAACGTGAACCCAATACCTTAGGTCCAAAGACAGCCTTTTCCTAGCAGTACCATTCTACAAACAAACTAAAGCTAGCTCTATTTTTATGTTAACAGTTGCAAATGGATACTGGCTGCTTCCTTTTGGAATCAGTATATTTTTGGTGATTGTGGTTTTCATTTTTTTTCTTTTTTTTTTTTGATAGTTGTCAGGCTTCCAGTAAAATTTTGTGATTTCCTGTAAGTCCATATGGTTACTCCTAGTACATTCATAATAAATATATATATATATATATATATATATATATATATATATATATATATATATATATATATATATATATATGTATGTATGTGTGAGTGTGTATGTGAGTGTGTGTGTGTGTGTGTGTGTGTGTGTGTGTGTGTGTGTGTGTGTGTGTGTGTGTGTGTGTGTGTGTGTGTGTGTGTGTTTGCACGTTGAAACTAAATTTAAATTAAAAAAATGCCTGAAATTACACCAATTGAAAAACAAAAACCAGACATTCTCTTCTTGTGGTCAGTCAACCAAAAAAAAGCAAACAAAATTAAAGAAAGAAAAAAACGTCCATGCATTGTCTGAATACTTATAGTGCTAGGTAAAGGGGTTTTGTTAGATAATGTGTAGAAGTGGTGTCAGGGGCAGGGAAGTTAGCACACATGTGTAAGGATGAGCAAGGGTGAGGTTCTGTCCTGAGATTTCTGGTACAAGCTCTTCCTCGGTCTGCTGGGGAGAACACAAAAATCCCATGGTTGCTTATGACTAAACACGAACAGCTGGAACCTCAGAGGGATTATTGACTTTTAATATCGATGTATAAGAATAAAGACTTTTTGCAAAGTGAAAAGCAATTGAAAACATGTTTAGATTTCTTTTTGCTTGCAGTTGAATGTTTGTACAGTTTTCTTTTGTAAATATACAATCTGAAAATGCATAGTAAAGCAAATTTAAGAACACTTACTGTAGTACCATTGTCGAGGCGGAGGTAAGGCAAAACTGGAAGCTCTAAACCAAAAAACTGCAACAGTGCCTTTCCTGTATCAGAATTTGTTAAAGTACAGTGCAGAATTGATGCTAATGGGAAAACTCACTGCTTTCTAAACTATTGTTCAAAGAAAACTTGAGCAATCTGCTGCAGATAGACAGAGAAAGAAGAGATGATTTCTTAAGGTGAACAATAGTGGAAGCAAAAGCAAGCCTAGCATGTGTGGGAGGACTGAATGAAATGGGGCAGGAAAGGGGGATGGGGGATTACTTAGATGTGACTGAAATAAGATATTAGTAGAAGAGTACATAGGGAGATTTGCAAAGGAGGGGTGGGCTATCGAGATTGAAACTGAGGTAACCCAGAGTTGTGATGGCCACTCTGTGGATAGGAAAGACTGAAATATATCAGAAGGCCAGTAGATGGCATGTAAGGAAGGCTGGAACAAAAGGGAACACAGCAGAAGATGCTGTCAATGGAAGTAAAGTACGGTTTTCCATCAAACAGGTAAAATGGAAGTAGAAATGGAAAATCCAATGGGGGGGTAAATAAGAACAGGACTGCACAGGAGTGGCTAATGAAGAGTATAGGGAGGAAAACTTTTCAGTAAAATATGAGAATAGCACTAGAAAAGTTAATGCATGTAGCAGATTTATGGAAAGAAATGGAAGGAGGCAAATTAATGACGTGGGAATGAAAGGCAGACCTTTCAATTCTGTAAGAGGGAATGATGGGAAGTAGCAGAAGAACAACAAAAGGAGAAGAAAGGCGGCAAGAAATAGCCAGGTGATCATGGATTGGGAGAGGGAAGAAGCAGGAGGACAAAGATAGGGTTACCAAGACAAAAGTGTTCCTGTCTGCAGCAGACCAGGAAAACAACAACATGAAGAACAGGATGGTACATATCAGTGAGGATTGAGGCAGGAAAAATGGAGAGTGATTGAAGTTACAGGGGAAGGGGTACAATTTGAGTTGTCAGAGGTGATGGTGTGGTGGCATATAAATAGCGGGTAGAAGCTTATAAAGTGCAGGCAACTCATTTGCAAGAAACCAGTGGTGATGTTCTTAGTTAATGCAAGGATGACCAGAAAGGTATGAATTCAGAAAAGTACTAAGCAGGAAATACATGCTGTCACACCATTTGTTTTTATTAGCTGTGGAAGATCTGGCAGAAACATATTGATGGAACTAGAAAGGGAAGAGTGCATTTTTTATATTTGCAGATTACAATGAAAATATAGAGGAAGTATTGAAGTGGGACATAGGCCAGTTTCATATATTTAAGAAGTGGTCTACCATATAATGTAAGTGTAGTTAGCTGACTGTATCAAGGATAAAGACATATATCAGGATGTATAGATGTATATCATTAATAGCAAAGCTGTGAGTGAAATAGTTGGGATTGAAAATGGTCAGAACAACAAAGATAATAGAAGACGGGAAGTGCAACCAAATAAAGTTAAACTTGGAAAGCTTGAAAGGCTATGGAAAGTGAAGGAATCTATATTAAAGGGCAGGGAACCATACTGAAAACAAGAAGAGTTTATGGATACATTTACTACTGATAGAACTGAAAAAGATTTAGGACATACAGAGTAAATGCAAATGCTACATTTGGAGGTGAGACTATTCAGGGTACAACTGGAAATATTTCAGGTGGGGATGCAGAGAAGGTGATGGTCCCACAGTATTTGAGGTGCACATAATAGCCTTCAATATAAACCAGTGACTAACAGGAAGGAATGACAGAAATCTGCATTGGTGCAACTAGAGAGGGGGAGCACCATGAAGGGAGGGTCCCTTGATTGTAAAGAATAATGTTGTATAGCTTCAAGAGAGTGAGGAAGCTGTGACGTACTAGAATGGAAGACAAAAAAAGGAATATAAACTATAGGAAAGAAAAGAACTCTGGAATTATGAGTAAGCAAGGTTAACACTCTTACCTTAAAGGGGGTACAGCTGGTTGTACTAGTCATGAAAAATACTCAAAGGTAGGTTAATGTCTTCACCTTTCATATTAAATGTGCAAGGTTCACTCCTGACCGCCAGCTAATGGTTATATGCCATTCACATGTTTATCTTGTGTCTCTGTGAGATTAGTCTTATCTTCCAAAAATGTGCTGAGTGATTTCAGTTCAAACTCACTCATAAATGGAGTTGTGGGCAGCAGTACAATCAAGAATGTGCTTCCGATGGGGGAGGGGTATACAGAAAAACTGCTTGGGGCATCAATTGTGGCACTCAGTATCCTGTATATAGGAGTATATGGATTTCAGTCTGTGTGCTATGTCAGGCTAGCCTCTCAACAGTGTAAAAAAATCTCCATCTTATTTGGTTGTGTTGACTAAAATCCACCCCCCACCACCACCACCAAAATGTGGGCATGGATATTTGCCAGTGATGAGCAAGTTGAGGACCTGGCCTGCTCCAGATTATGACAATTGAAGAAGAATGGAAAGGCCTCAAAATGGCTTTTGTGAAGATTATTTAACAGACATTGGGACAAGACCAGTAAGGAAATAAGTACATAAGGAAAGGTAGAATGCAGAAGTCCAGGAAGTCACCAAAAGAAAGAAAGAATGCGGGAACAAAGTGGGATTTAGAAAAGATGAACCAGGCTTAAAAATGAATACTAGTTGTCTAAAAAAGTGTCTAAGAGAACAGTTGCAACTGCAAATAACACAGCATCAGAGACATTCTACCACTTTCTGGAATGTGGCTCAGCAGATAATGCAAAGAAACTCTTTCAGGATGCAAGGCAAAGCCAGAAAGGTAAAGAAGATAGTCATCAGATACCTTTATAAGTGATACCAGCAACAATCTACTCAAGAGTCCAAAGGATATAAAAGGCAGATTGATGGAGTACTTCTAGCAGCTTCTGAATGAAGAAAACCTCAAAGTAGGTATACTGACCAGACTCAGCCTAGCTGATAAGATGAAGGAAGAGGAGCCCAATCTAGAAGAAGTAAGAACAGGATTAAGGAAAAGGAAGTCAGGGTAAGCAGGAGGCTCAAATGAGGTCATGGCAGATATGATCAAGGTGTTAGGTGAGTTAGGGGAGAATTGTCACCTAAGGTACTGATGGCAATATGAAGAGAATGGCATATTAATGATGACTGGAGAATAAGCATAGTACAGCCATTCTACAAGAGCAAACAACTATGGGCAGTATAGATGTTTTAAACTCCTGTAGCACTGCAAGAATGTTTTGGAGAGGGTGATTGATAAACAAATATGCAAAGTAATTGAAAGATAGAAGATGAATAGCTCTGATTTAGGTCAGAATGCAATACAACCAACTCAATCATTTTAGTGAGAAGAAGCTAGAGACGAGGAAAGAGCCCAGCCGGCAGTCTTAGGCTTGGAGAAAAAAATATGACAAAGTCCCAAGAAAGGGGATTTGGATAGTGCTATGATTGTTCAAAGTTCCAGAAACATAGGTAGAATTAATGCAAACTATGTACAAGTACCCAGTGACGCAAGTTCAAACAAACAGAAGGTTCCTAGTGGGAGTGGGAGTGCATCAGGGTTTAGCTCTGAACCCACTGCTGTTCATACTGATTATTGACTACATTAGCAAACAGGCCAGAGGAGACAGATTGACAAAGTTGCTGTGTGCAGATGACGTGGCATTATACACAGACTCTGAACAAGAACTACAGCAAAGGGTAGGGGACTGGAATATAGAGTTGAAAGCACATTTGATGAAAATGAGTACAGATAAGGCAGTCATAATGGTAGCAAACAGGGAGATCAGAATAATATGAAAATTCAGATAGAATGGAAAACAGTGGAAAAGGTAATTAGCTTCAAGTACATGGGTGTGGTTGTTTAGCAAAAAGGAAGGAGGAAGTTAAAGAATAGCAGGGGCTGTGGACAAATGGTACAGAGTGTCAGGGCTAGTGGTTGACAGATGAATGGCAAAGAAGCAGAAAAGTAAGGTGTACCAAACATTGGTGCAGCCAGTGTTACTATATGGTACTGAAACCAGGGCAGTGAAGACAGAACAGTTGGGGAAGTTAGAGGTGATGGGAGATGAAATGCCTAGCATAGGTGGCAGGATGCATGCTGTGGATAGCCGGAGAAATTGGGACATCAGAGCAGAAGTCCAAGTAGCTCCAATTGCAAAGAAGGTGAAAGAGAACAGATTGCAATAGCTTGGCCACATGTTCAGGAAGACAGAAGACAATCTGAAGAAGGTGATTTGTGTTACACAGGTGGTCGGCAAGTGGAAATGGGGGCTTTCAGCAAAGAGATTGATGTACTGTGAGAGATGATGTGAAGTCAGGCATGACTGTGAAATAATGCACAAGAGTGGCATTAAATTGAGTGAGATGACAACAGTTGACATGATACCTCAACCCCTTGTAGAACAAATTGGAAAAGGGAACTGATGATGATGAGGTAAGTGAAAAGAGGAAAAGAAGAAAGAGAGGTAAGAGGTATGTGGGTCTGTCCGGCAAGAAATAATAGGAATAAAGATGACACTGAAACAAGGGGAGGAGAGATGAACAAAGTAAGAGCAGGGTAGAACACAATGAAAGGGTCCTCAGTAGTAGTTGGGGATGTCAGTGGGCTATAGCATATATGGAAATCCCAATGCAAGTGGAAAAAAGCAAACTGAAAAATACAAGTTGGATGGGAGTGAGAGGAGAGAGATGTGAATAGAACCAGGATGACTGAGAATAAATTATAGAAACGCTGCTTTCTCCTAAAGTTTTCCTGTTCAGGTCCTTCTGCTGAGATTGGTCAACTGGTTGTTTTACACACCAAAAGAAGTAATGCGATGCAATACAAGAGAAGGTAACACATTTCTTAGGAAAGGGAAAGAGAACACATAACTAATACACACGCTTATGAGAATGTGAAGGAGAAAATTGGACCAATAAACATAAGTATGTGAGAAAGTGGGTGTGCAAAAAGTATATAAGAAGAAGAAGGAAAAACTGGATGAGAATCTGAGGGAAAGGTTGGAAAAGTTCCTGGGACTTGTGCATGTGTATTCTGAATATAAGCCACGGGAGTAATTAAAATCAGTGAGGATTTCAATGCTTATGACAAGTGGAATGAATTTGGTAGTATAAAAAAGGAAGACAGGAAAGAATTAAGCAAGAAAATAATGCAACACTTTGAATGAGTTGAATTGCTTTTCAACAAACTGATCTTCTCATTTTAAAGACTATGTCAGCCAACTATTATTTAAATAATTCATGTGTTTAATATAACTTATTATATGTAAGAGTGGATTCATTTTATAATATCGATTGCTCAGCTATGATATTTAGTAAGTAGAAGGAAGAATTGAAATGAAAAAACAATATACCCACACAAACTGAGACAAAACTGGATAAAGCTGATTGGAAAGTTTATTCACCTATTAGGAGGCATGAGAGAAAGAATTAAGTACAGAGAAAACAGCAGAAATAGTTGTTTTTCCAGCACAGCTTTGGAGAGAGACACACTCAGATGTCTTGAGAAAAGGGGGAAGATGAGTTGAAAGTTAAAAATACCCACAGATGGATGAAAGGACACATTGGGTTTTAGAGGGTAACCAAGTGAAAATGGGTGTAATCAAGGTCATATTGTGTTTTAGAGGGTAACCAAGTGAAAATCGGTGTAATCAAGGTCATATTGGGTTTTAGAGGGTAACCAAGTGAAAATGGTTGTGATCAAAACAACACTGAAGTGGAGTGCATTTGAACTTTATAGAAAAGTAGAAGGAAAGCCCTGGGAAATTAAGAGTCAAGGAATGTAGATATATTGACTCATATTAATTGTACTTTCCATTACCTTAATTGTAACTTGAGGTAATAGGCTTACCTAAGCTGCCAGTTTAAATGCATTTAGCATTCTACCAGTACTCTATCACCTTTTTCCCCATTATCAATGTCCCTGTGTCTATGCCATCTAGAATGTCAATCTGTAGACAGCATATCCCCCAGGGCAAAAATATCCCTACAGTCTGTTGCCTACACCATATATTTCTCCTTTTGTAATCCCTATTTAGAATGAGCCCTTTTCTATCTCCCTCACAAGATTTATGACACCAACATCATGTCTTCCTGTCTCATTGTGTTTCAAGGGTGAAGAGTTGTAGCTCCTCTAGTCCTTTGATATATCCCTTCCCCTCCATCTCATGTATTATTTAAGAAGCTTTTCTCTGAGTTTCCTCCAGCAACTTCACATCTTTCTTTTTATATGACTTCCAGAATTACAGATAGTTCTCAAAATGTCATTAGCCAAAGGACATAAAACAGGGAAGGGTTATTCCAGAGGATGCACCCCAACATTCTGTTTGCTGCTATAGCTGCCTTCTTCCTCTATGATCAATGATTCAAGTAAAAGTGTAATGTATACTCTCAGACTATTTTCCTTCTTTGCACAATTAGTTCCACTCCTACTAGATGATACTTCACACCAGCATTGTTATGGACAACGTGCAGTATTTTGCATTGAACTGCAGCTGCTGCCTTAATGCTTATATGTTCAGCCTTTCCATATCTTTTGCCTACTGCTGTGCCTAACTTTTTGTCATCAATAAAGAAGTTGATTGTATTCTTTATTTTGTGAGATATGTCTGAGACAAACACATGTTCAGTTCTGCACAAAAAAAAAACAATCCCCTGTGGAGCTCTGTTAATTTTTTTCATAATTAACCATCTCAACTACAACAGTCTTTGTCCTACAATTCAGCCAAACAGGCATCTGGTTCCTCAATCTGTAGTACTCCTGACCCCTACAGTTCCTCTCGTAACTTCTTGTGTAGAACATAGTTGACAGTCCTACTGAAATCCAGTTAGACTATGTCTATGGTCACTCTTTTTTGAAGGGCACCCATAGCCAGGTCAGAAAACTTGATTAAGTGTGTGTGCTCAAAGAAACTTCCTACCTGAAAACTAAAAGAAAAACACTCCTGCACTGCCCCTCACTAAGGAAAAGGACTGCAAAGGTCTATATCATAATTGCAACTGTAAAGCTAGTAAATTGCTTGGCTGAACTGGATCTACCGCATGTAAAGCTAGCCTAGGGTCGATAGTGAGATACAGCTTAACACTATTTGTATTCCTAATCAGGCTGCTGTATTAAACAAGATAAACAAAATATAGCACCAACAGCCTGAATAAAATGGTCACTCCTACCAACTTCATTTCATTGATATTGATTAACTGATAGCATATCTGAAAAAATCTGGTTAACTGCTAGCATATGTAAAAAAAAAAAATAGTAAAATGTCTGGAAACTGTTAGCATATTTGAAAAAGAATTGAGTAAAAGGTACTGTAAAATCCTATACTTTTAGTTCACGCCCGCATACTCACAGACCTTAGGAATCCTTTGGTCTGGTTTAGGGGCTCAAAGTGTGCCCAAGCATAAGGTACTGTATAATTCATACTTTTAGTTCAAGCTTGCATACTGACAGACCTTAGGAATCCTGTGGTCTGGTTTAGCCCCACTCACCCCACCCTGCCCCCAAATTTCACCTGCCCCCACTTCTGCTAAATTTAAAACCCAATAAACCAGTCACCCCTTCCATAACCTATCACAGATAACCACACTTCCATATACCACCCATTCCTCCCACCAATCCTCTGTATTCGCATCCCACATTCCTTAACCAAGTGCTACATTAACTATTAAAATGAGACCAATAGTGTTCCTCTTTTCAATATTGCTCAGGCCATATCTCCTCACCATCTATGAAAATCAGCCCTACCTTGGCTTTAACCACCCCTAATCCCAAAGCAACACTGCTCCTACCTTAAATAAATCAGATCAACTCATAGCTTGCTACAGGCCTGTATTTTCCACTTTTAAAAAACAGAAACTAACTAGACCATGGTCCAGCTCCCCAAAACTAGATATTATCATAAAATAATTAGTAAAGCCCTGAAGCTAATAATTACTGTACAATATAGTCTGATAAGGGATGGAGACATCCACCCTAACGCTGGTCCTACCCTCCCCTAAGCTCTAACGCCCAGCCCTCTACCACTTCTAACATTTGGCCAAATACAAGGTCCCCTTACTCTCGCCTGACTTGTCACCTAAATATCAGGAGTATCAACAACAAGGTCCATAATCTTCATGCCCTCTTAGCAGCCTATTCACCTGATGTGCTGTGTCTTATAGAAACCTGGCTAAAACTAGGAACTAAAGACAATGAGGTTATCCAACCAGGATACAGCATACTCAGACTAGACCATAATTCTAGGAAAGGTGGAGGAGTAGCAGTACTGTTTAAAAACACACTAGATATCACACTAGACCCACAACAGCACCCCTTGTTCAATAATGCAGAAGTTCTCATTAGCAAATTACAGCTTAACAAAATTAAATATATATTCATCGCCTGCATTTACATCACCCCAGGCAACAATGAAACTACCCTAGTAGACTTCCTCCAATGGCTTTCTAACATGTAGCCCCATGAAATGATAGTGTTAGGAGACATTAATATTGACTGGAACAATTGATCCTCTGAATCTTCCACCACCCATGTAAACCTTCACGGCTATACCCAACTCATATCCTTACTCACCAGAATAAATAAACCCAACTACAAAGGTAGTATCCTGGACTGGATTCTTATCAACAATCATCCAGACTTGTACAACACTGGTACCCTCCCAGATTATATAAGTGACCACCTACTCACTTACATCATTAAGCATAAAGTAGATAACCACCACCAGGCTTTATATAAATCTATCAGAAACAAGAACTTTTAACTCCACTGACTTTCAGAATGAACTCAAAGCATGCAATTGGGCCATCCTAAAAGATATTCCACTGCATGATGCTGTAGGCTATTTTAATTCTAAATTCCTCTTCATTCTAGATTCCCACGCTCCTATACTCACCCTCAGAGCCAAAACTAAGACTGCCCCCTGGCTCTCTAAAGTAACCAAAACCAAAATCATAGCAAGAAACAAATCATGGGAAAATGGCGCACCTAGACCCACTTGACCATATTAAATTCCGGCAGCTAAGGAACTATACTAAGAAAGCCACATTGTTAGACAAAAAAAAACTTCTATCAACACCTTCAACAAAAACATCAGAACAAACCTCAAAAATTCTGGGCAGGAATAAACAAACTGCTCCACCCCGGCCAAACCACCACTCCCACCCCATCAGCTTGTAACCTAAAACCTCCAGAGGAAACTGCAAACATCTTTAACAATTTCTTTACCAAGACCATTCAATCACTAGCTAGCCAACTACACTCCACCAACTCCTTTCAGAATTCCTTCTCTACCACTACCCCACTCCCTTTTAATTTCCAGCCTGTATCTACATCTACCATCATATCTCTAATTAACAAACTAAAACCCACTACCCTAGCAGCTGATCTCCTCCCGCCAGAATATCTGCAGAAAGGTGGCAGATGCCATTGCATACCCTATTTCTTTTATAATAAACCACACCTTGTCTGAAGCCACCATCCCCTCTCTCTGGAAGGTTTCCCACGTTATTCCCCTCCATAAGGGAATGAACTCATTAGACCTTTCAAACTACAGACCAGTAGCCATACAATCACCACTGGCTAAAATATTGGAAAAATGCAGCCATAACCAATTAATGCACTATCTCACCCAGAATAAACTACTGGCCAACTCTCAGCATGGCTTTAGGCCACACCACAGCACCACCTCAGCCCTCCTATCCTTTTCTAACTCTATCAGCATCAACTGAACCAATAACAAACTTAACTCAGCTCTGTTCCTAGATCTCTCTAAGGCCTTTGATATGGTTAATCACCAACTACTTATCCATACCCTGAAGAAACTGTCACTAAATAGCAGTGCAAATAAATGGTTCCAATCTTATCTGTCTGATAGACAACAAGCAGTTTTATGACAGAATACCCTATCCAAATATCAACCCATTACACTAGGAGTCCACCAAAGTTCCATACTAGGACCATTACTCTTCTCAGTCTTTATCAATGACCTACCCACCATCACTCACAAAGCCACCTGCATCCAATATGTGGACGACTCTACTTTAATCTGCACCGCATCCTCCTCAACTGAGCTTATGACCCTAACCCAGAATACTTTCAATGATGTAGAAAAATGGTTCACAAACTGTCAGCTTCTCTTAAATCCCAACAAAACTAAGCTGATAATCATTTCCCCCACCTGTAAATCCTCCTCACCATTTTTACGTTAAGTTCCAACAATGGCACAGTTATATCCCCAGATACTCACATGAAACTCCTAGAGGTCACGGTCAATAATACCCTTAAATACGATATCAATCAAACCATCAAATCTGTCAACAAAAGAATTGTCTCCCACTACAGGATCAAAACTTTCCTCACTCCATTTGCAGGAACAACTATTGCTCACTCCCACTTACTGCCGACCTTCCTCTATGCCTCCCCCCTTTTCACTAACTTGAATAAAGCCACTCTTACCAAACTTGCTAGCTATTACAAACATATTGCTAGATCTGCTACAGGTACTACCTCTTGGACCCACCATTGTATCAACCTATCTCAACTAGGATGGCTTGAATGGCCTAGTCTTCTCCGATACAATCAACTTATAATAGCCCACAAAGTTCTATACCACCCCAAAATAATACCAGCACTAAGCAAGATCATTAATCCATACAGCAACCTGAGGTCACTGTGCTCTGCTGACAAACTGCTGGTGCAAACATCCAAAAGAATAATGTAGTTGGGGACTCTCTATTCATCAACTCAGTAGGCAAAACTTGGAACTCACTACCTGCTGGACTTAGTCTCCAACCCTCCTTAACCCAGTTAAAAAAAAAGCCTCAAACTACACTTCCAAATCCACTGATAATGTCCCAACTCAAACCCTGACTAACTGCCACCCACTGGTCTTGGAAACTCTGCCCAATCAATTTACTCATTGATTCTAAAAAAGTGTCTCAACTCCTAAAGAGAATAAGCCCTTAACTGCATGTATCAGTGTCTGAAACTTAAGCTGCTTTATCTAATTATGTCAACAATGTTTTATTAATGTTTGTAACCTTACTGAAGACTGCACATTATACTTTTTTATAAATGCTTGTCTTGTTCCGAATGTAATGTACTCTGCTAACTTGGAGCTTTTTTTCCCGGGCCTCCACTGAAAATGGACATATATCCAGTTGGACCTTCCCGGTAAACAAATGTAAAATAAAAATAAAATAAATAAATAAATAACAGCTCATTTACACTGTGAACATGTTAGTTGTTTTTTGATTTTTTTCTGTGAGTTTCTCTGCCACTGTTGCTAAGCTACAGGTCTGTTGCTCCCTGTAATTTTTTACATTCCGTCTTGTACAAAGTTACAATGATTGATATTCTCATGTCCTTCAACATTTATACATTGCTTTTCTCCATTTTTCTGCCATTTCTGCTCCAGTCAGCAACTTGTGGAAGATCTTCATTGGGGTACTGCCAACTCAATGGCTAGGTTTGTGAGAAGTTCTGGAGCTAGCCCATCTTGTACTTGGATTCTGTTAAGAACAGGCAGTCCTCTTCGCGCCTCCTCCCTGTTTATCCTGGTGTCCATCTACTCTGCTCATTTGTGTGCGCCATTGTCCTAGCATGACATCCTTCCCTTGGTTTTCTTTCTGGAGGTGGAAGATTTTTTTCAGTCCTGCCTAATCACCCTCCAGAATTTGGCTCAGCCTGGCCAGTTCTTTCCCTCCTTACTTTCTGCATATAACAGCAAGAGAATGATGTAATGATAAAGGGCAGAGGTATACATGTTGGAATTGCAAATGTATTTGTCTCTATAACTTCAAATCTAAAAATTTTATAAAAATGTTAACAAAAAACATTTGAATCATAAAGGAAATTCGGCTTCATGTTTTTCAATCTTATTTAGGAATGCAAGCAATTAAGAAATGTAAATGCCCCTTGATTAGTAAATACAGTCAATCTTGTTTTCTGGTCCAAATGATTCTGGACGGAGAGAAATTACAAACAGTTCTAAAATACTACCACTACTTATATTATGACTGGAAACATTTTTACAGACTGCCATACACCTGCCAGGACCTTCTTTGTCCATTTGATTATTATATCCTCTCACTGTACGTCTGGAGAAAAAAAACCCTCTACCCAGCTGTCTCTGAGTTCCAAACACATTTGTTCTTCATTTAAACTGATTTAATTATTTTAAAAGACAATCTTCCAAGTCACAAACAGATTGCCTAACTCTACAGCTAATCAGTCTTTCTTGATTATACATATCTTAAATGCATCGACAGGGGCCTGATTTCCAAAACTGTGGTGACTAGCACCAGTAGTTCCACTAAAGAAGGTATGATCATCAAGCTGAATGAATTCATCTTCTAGAGACCAGTCTCTGAATGCCTTCATTATCCTAACTACTACAACTACATAACCAAATTAGTTCATTCCCTATGAAGGAGTTCAGAAAGTTTGCATTGTAACTTCCAATGGGCAGAGACTAAGCTTGATGGAGACAAATTATGTTCTCACATTTCAAACAAATGTTCATATCTCTGGAAACTTATGGGTTACTGAGAAGGTGTATATGGCAAATTCTTCAGCACAAACTATGTTTATAGTGGTAGTATTCTTTAGGTTCTAGATATTAAACAGGATTTTGTAAATTACAGTAAACACAGTAACTATTATGTTTGCAATGTTTTGTAAATAACTTACAAAATCTAACCAACCAATGAAGTTACACACAGTGTCAGCAACATTTTGTTCATCTAGCTGAGAGCGGTAGTAAGTGGCTAAGCAGCTCTTTCTATGCTACCTGGTTGTTGAGATATTAAAAAAAAAATGAAATTGTGGACACTATAAATAAATATTATATGATCAACAATTAGTATATATTTATCTGCAGTAGAAAAGAGATCAATACAGTTGTAGTTGCCATTGTGTAAAGTTTAAGTTGAAATCTTTTAATGCTTTGTATGTAGCATGGTTTTGTAATTATTAATGCAAATATGAACAAGCAATATTTAACATCTAAGGTGTCAGTTGGATGTAACTGTAGAAACACCTAGAGGCGTCACTTAGCTGTGATGACTTAATTGACATTTTCATTCATTCTAATACCCAATAAACCACATGGTTCCAAAACTGTGTAGTTTATTATGCTTGCATCCTGGTCTCTACTAACTTTAATTACAAAAGGAATAATGAAATATTAACCTTACAAATGCAATCTTTGCATATCTTTCCATATCTTGTAATATATTTTACTCTTTGTAAGTTCCTCTGGTGTTCTCACATCTTTATGAGAGTACAGAGCCTAGTGCCAAACTTTATGAATGGTCATGTGCTACACAACAATTTTGTATGCAGTATGGCTTACATAATTAAATGAATACAGACTATTTATACCTGGCTTCATCCACCCTTATTTTTTTTACTAAAATGAGAAAACACAGGCTGATGAAGATACATGAATCAAGTAGTTCCTGCATTGCTACCTCTCAAAAAATGATAGCCTCTTTCTACGTATCTCTCTCAACTTAGTTTGGAATGAAAGTGAAAGAGAAAACACAAATGCCAGTATCGTGCGATTCAAATTGTTAGGTGTCATGCATACATGCAGCATACCTTCTCACCCCTGTCCCAAAAAATATTGGGACTACGTTATGCACACAAAAGCTGAAAAACCTGAATCCAAATAGCGTGACACGTAAAGAGTGAACCGCGAACACATCAGACGAACGAAAGTGGAAATATCGAATTCGCATAGTTGGCCTGTCTCGGGTATAGTTCCGTAAGGTAAGTGTGCAATAGTTACGGACCTTAGGGGTATGGAGGGGTTAAGGTAAGTGCATAAGTAGGTAGTGTATGTAAGGTTTTGTGTAGGTAATGTATGCAAGGTTTAGTGTAGGGTCTTGTTATGTGTATTTGTGTGGAATATTTAGTTTGTTTGGGTATAGCTCTGTAGGGGAAGTGTGCAGTAGTTACAGACCTTAGGGTTAGGGAGGGGTCAAGAATAGTGCATAGATAGTTGTGTATGTGGGGTTTAGTGTAGGGTTAGCAGTAGGGTTTTGGTGCTTTAATTTAGGGTTAGAAGTAGGGTTTTGGTTAGTGTATGTATGTGTTTTTTTATTGTGTTTGGGTAGGTAGTGTGTTGCGGGTAATGGGTTGTCCGACTATGACGGTTCGAGGTTTTACATTTTGCGCCTTAATACGTTTGACGTATTCGCGGTTTGCACTTTATGTGTCGAGCTATTTGGATTCAGGTTTTTCGTGTTTCGAGTGCATAAAGTAGACCCAAAATATCTACCTTCTATGTTCCACTCTGATATTAAACAGAAACAGCAGTGAAATAAAAAATGGCCACAGAAACATATTTCATCTTTTTACTGTCAGTCATACATATGACCTTACCTATAACCCTAAAAAGGTAACCAAATGTACAAATGTCTGGTGTTTGCTTGTGAACAAAGTGAAAACATAGAGATCACAGTAATATATACCACTTTGTTGCTCCAAAACAGTTTACTTAATCTAGAAGAGCCAAAACAACCCTTTTTAAAGGCTATCTATGAGGTTTTGCTGTAATGAATGTGAAATAAATAATGACCACACAATCCCAATTCACCCCCACCGAAGTTATAGCTACCTTGTTTACAGACCTTTGAGCATGGCTAGTTTTTGACTAGATGGTGACCAGGCTCAAGGGTAAGGAAGGGATCACCTCACTAAATCTATGTCAAAATCCCCTTATACAGCTGGAGGGGTCAGCAGACCCCAGAAGCTTTGGTATGTGCTGCAATGCATTTTATGACTTATTCTTTAAAGACAATTACTTATCAAATCCTCTTTTTTACTGCTGGTCAGAAGAACTCTTGCAATTCCAACTTTCTGTGCATATCTTTGACCATGGCCAGTTAAATTAAGCAGAGAGTCTTTGGGCAGTAGGGGAAAGGAGAAGTGTTGTGCTTATATTTCTGCCAGAAACTACAAATGTGCCCCCTGTCCCCATATTGTGTGTGAGCACAAATAAATTGGAGAATTTTTTAATTTTTTCACATTTATTTTTGTACACATAACTGCAATACCTCTGACAGGCCAGGCCTATCACAAAATGCACACGTACATAATGACATAGATACACACATAATCACACACACAGCAAGACCAGTATACAAACACATGCACAAGCATGCACACACACAGACACACATACAACCATACAAGCACACTCACACTTTCTGCACTCTTGCCTACAGGCAAATTGAACTTCATGTATGGAGTGTCTCTGAATTATGGAGGAAAGCAGAGTGCCTGAAAAAAAAATCGCAGATACTGTGAAGACATTCTGACTCAACACAGAAGAAACCATTGAAATCAACAAAATAACCAAGCACTGTGAGATGCCAGTGTTACATGTTGTGCCACTGTGCCAGTTATCTTGTTTTCATTCAAAACCTACCCATATCATCAAGAACACAGAATTACTGTATATAATTATGATCTTTCACTTAGATCAAAACTGAAGTAAATTATGGCTAACTTGCAGCACTTTGATTCTCTGAAATATTCCACATGCACACATATGCATAAGCCAAAGCAATAAATATTTTGCACTGATTTTAGCAGATGCAAAACCATTGTAAAACAATTCTCCTGTCAAGCCGGTTCAGTAACAGTTTAATTGTGATAAAACAGCAGACTTAAGCCTTCTCTGTATATAGGTGTATTCCATACCTATCACATACAGTCACTTTATTGAAGGCATATCTCAGATGTCTAATAGTGATTTAAGAAATGGATACAGTAAAACATGCAGTCTTGCTTCACACAAATGCACGCTAGTCCTGCAAAATCAAACTAACTAGCTTAATAATTACAATAGGTTTGTTTTCATCCAGATAGCTCCCATATAGAACAATTATAAATAAACATTTGAAATGTCAGAACTGATTACAGCAAGTCCAGAAATATGGAGACTGAATGTCTGAAGGAACATATTTATAAATACTAAGTTTGAAATGCCATTACTCAGAATATTTCAATTTATCTGAGGCATGGAGGTCTTGAAGTTGGTATATATAAGTCTGAGGAATGTGGAGAACGTTCATCCACATGGGGGCTGTCAGAGGGCCTTGACCTCCCTGCAAAAAAGAAGTTTAAATAAGAAGAGCAATTTTTAAGATTTGCCTTTCTGCTATGTTTTCTGGTGTTTTTTGGGGTGGGGGCTTGTTGGTTGATGTCATTTAGCATGCAGACATCTCAACAGGGAACCCACTTATAGCCACTTTGTTGATTGTGCACAGCTCTGATATCAGAGTACACACACAAATAGCTACAGTAATGCCATTCAGATTTATTTCATGCAAATGCATACTACTACTCCAAACCCAGATTACTAACTGTTTAAACCACCCAAAGAAAAGAGCCTGGCCAATCATTTTTGCTATAGATAGCTCATATATCCTTCAGTTATAACCACTTTATTGACTTTGCACACCTTAGAATTGCAATTGTGACAACAAATGTCCACAACAATGTGTTTCAACTTTATTTTACACCCCAATAGCCACAGTGGAATATTCCAACTTGCTTCACACAAATATACATTAGAGCAGCAAAGCCATAATAATTGCAGTTTAACCAAAGTGGATGGCAGCAGGGTAAGTCACTTTAAACCACTGGCAGCATTTATTTAAACTCTGCTTTACATTGGCCAACTACAGTCTAAAATATCCCAACATAGTTCACACAAATACAATTAAGTCTTGCAACGTCCATTTCATATCTGTAATACTTGGTTACCTGATATGGAAAAAACCTAACTTGTTACAAATTAGACTACTCTGGTTGATCTTTACCCTGGTCAAATGATCATAGCAGTCTTTGGTAGAACCTCTTGAAGCAATTAGTTACAGTCTCCTGATGTTACATAATCAACAAGGCTATCACCCTTCATTGTTCAAAGTTTGAAGGCTTTCTGCTTACTCTCACCCACTGCAGTCAAAGCAATGATCACTGTGCTCTGTGATTCATCTTTTAGATCATGATAGGTGGGAATTGTGATTTATTGTTTAGAGTATGGTGGGTGTGACCTAGCTAAAAGCATGGAAACTAAAAATTATAGAGCTCATTCATTTTTTTATCACTGTAGTCATACATAGGTACAAGAATATAATAAAATGTATGCTTTCAGTCAAAAAAACATACATATCTAGATGCATTATAACTGGCAATATCTTTCCACGTCTTAGTGGTGTTAGACATAAAAATCTTCTAATCATAATTCAATACAGAACTCAGCCTGCAGTAAGATGACAATATGCCATTCTTCCACTCCTTCAATGTCATTGTTATCTCTGCTTTATGACAAAATTCTGGTGTAGTTTGCCCTTTGAGTATGATGTGCATTAATGTAAGTGAAATACTAAGGACTAAATTACCTGCAGTCAATAAGCTATACTAACTGCATTGTGAACAATTGTTTGGTGCTCCAAATATCAGCACATCTTTCAGCTCAAATAATATAAGTTGTCACCATTAACTGTTTTGATTGGCCATCAGCCACATTAAAAAGATCATTTTTTTTTTAAATAATAGTGTTTAATTGAAAGAAATGAATCGGTTCCATTTCAGGGTTGTCCAACAATATCCATTGTGCTCTGGTCCATTATTGTAGATAGTGTTTATTTTTCTTATTAATTGATTTATTTATATACTTATCCATTTCCTTAGTTATTGTTTTCATTTATTCAATTTTTTCTTGGTCTGATTTTAACTACTAAAGATTTTAGGGATTTGAATGCATTTGCAAAGTATAGAGTCTGGAGTCTGATTTTTTTTTTGAAAACATAAAGGATCATTTAGAAAGCATTACATCTCGGCCACAGTTCTGTCTAGTTTTATGTAGCACATCAGGGGAGAGGCTGAGAGGTTTGGGATTGAGGATGTAAACTCTATTATTCACTTGTCTAGATTTGTTCTTTACCTTTGTCTGCATTTCTTTGGTAAGTCAGAGAGCTGTCACTGATTTTTTGAAAATTGTCCAGTTTTCCTGCATTACCTTCTGTTAAATGCTCCTATCAAAGTCAGTTTAGCCCATTTACTTAGCCTACTTTTAATTAGTAAACAGTCTAGGAAACGCACTGATTATCGAGTCTTCTTTTTTCATTTATGTATTTATATTGTTAACTACACAGGAGCATGATCAGACAGTAATACTAGCCACATTTCAACCCCCCACACTTGATTTGCATGTTCTAAAAATATGCATCCTATTTATACTTGACCATTCTAGATTAGTAATAGATGAATCCTCCAACTGTTTTCATTAACTTGCTCCAACAGTTTCTTACTATCCATTAGATCTAAATATTGAATGTCCTGGTCACTTTTCAACTGCTAAAACTCATTTACCCAAGGGCCAATGTCTCTTGTGAGTAAATTCCAGTCCTGTAATGACATTAATATCCCTTCACAAAAAAATAGTATTTAAGTCATGCCTTTTATGACTAGTTTCATGACTGCCCAATATATTAGGCAGAGAGCAGTGATGTAATTATGATAAAAGCCTTTCAACATCATGTAACAGCCTTCGTAGTTAATAAAATCCATTTCTGGAAAGCAGACCACTAGTAAGGAGTAATAACCCAACCCTTCCCATTATCTATCTCCTCTATAGCTAGCAATTGTTCTTACTGAATATTGATTTTTCCAAAGCTTACCATGGTTGTCATTATTTTGATGTGTTTCCTATAATCCTACAATTGCAGGCCTGTAACTATTAGTATATGACTCTCTCCCATTTAGATAGATTAGACAACCCATCAGCATTCCACAATATAAGGTATATCTTCTAGATTTGATCATAATCCTCCTGACATCCCTATAAAACAATTTACTATTACTACTTGAAACTGCTTTCAAAGAAAATTATGAACTTTCTCTCTTATTTCTTATAAAATATCTATCAAAGACAGTGGACAACTCACTCGCCAACAAAGAGAAAACTTACTGCAAATAAAATTCTAAAAATGATTAAATAACCAACTTGTAATATATTCTGTATCCTATGATAACATAAGACCTTTGCCAAGATCCAATAAATATGTTGTTTTATCGGATGTTAAGTAGATCTTTACCTTGTCAGATAGAACATCATTCCTGTCTATTAAATATTTTCTGTTGCAGTTGCTTTTTACCTACATCAAAAGGTCAGCCAATGTTTACAGTCTTTCTGGTTCATAATATAATGAAAAAAGAAAGAAAAAAAATCTCTTCCACCTCCCCTGCAATTGGTGCAGGAATTAACTTACATAGTATAGACATACTTCTCAACCTC
Source organism: Protopterus annectens (assembly GCF_019279795.1). Lineage (NCBI taxonomy): Eukaryota > Metazoa > Chordata > Ceratodontiformes > Protopteridae > Protopterus > Protopterus annectens. The sequence continues at coordinate 991,842,127 of NC_056731.1, read as the reverse complement.
CTAGAGCAAGAAATCTGGACAAAGCCATAAATAAAAGTGGGACAAAGGCCCAAAAATAGGGGCAAGTTTTAAATATTGCTCTTACAAACTTAGAAAGTTGATAGACTAACAGGTTTTACATTAGCATAAATTGTCTGAAGGGTATGTAGTCTAAAACTGAAATGTATGTCATTATTTTCTAACGTCAGTCTTTAATGATTTGCCACTAATTTGCCAGAAAACCACAATTTTATGAAAAACGGACCAAAAAATATGAGGCAAAAATCTGGACATTCTGCAAAAATCTGTACAGTTGAGAAGGATGAGTATAGGCAACCTAGCTACATTTAAACTGCCAAAGGAGGGTCCATGTCTTTACTACCACACCCTCTTCCCAGAAGAATGAAATTTAAAGTTTAGGAACATGACGATATTTGCTAATGTTAATATGGAGCTGTCTTCCTCTCACAGCCAAAGGACATAATACAGTTTTCAACTTAAAATTGTCTTTCAGCCTGTTACAACTCATCTGTTAAAACTGAAAGGCATGTTGGTATTTTTGAAATGAACACCTTATCTGACCCAATGGAGGTATGCAGTTTTTAATATAAATCACAATCCAATCCCATTTATTTCAGTATAACTCTTTTAACACACTGAGTGTCTGACCATTCATCATCCACCTGCTCAAAAATTGCTAGACATGAGTCACTGGAATCTTTCCAGGTGAAAGCATAACCCAGACTTCCCTTTTCTAACTTAAGTATATCTTGCTATCTATCTATCTATCTATCTATCTATCTATCTATCTATCTATGGATCTCGGCATACCAAAACAGCAGTCTGCATTGCCTATCGCCAACAGTCAGTAACTTAGATTGCATTATTAACAGCTTCAGTCCTTACAGATTTTACTGCAAGGGCCACTCACTATCTAAGAACTGGTTATTCTTGAAGAAGAAAAATGGCTCAAGCACTGAGTTTCTTCTGCTAGCTGTGACCTAATGCTCATCTCTGGTGTCACAGCTAGGCTGATCAGAAGATTGTCTTGAACCACTGAGTTGCTTAAGGCTTTGTAATACTTGAAAATCATCAGCACCCCAAAAAGATTAAGCACCGTGAGTCAAGAATCTGTTCTGTAAACCCATGTACTCTGGTTTAAAACAAATTCCTACAGACTCTTGTTACAAGCAGAAAAACCATCATAATACGAACATTTTTTTTCTTTCCTTTATAGTACAGGCAATATTAACCAGCACTCTTGAGACTGCTGTGCACTTTTGTTGGCCATTAATGGATTAAGATGAGCATCATCTTAATTAGGGCAGAAATACATCAGAGGTCACCACACTCATACCTCTTTATGCTAGACACAGCATAAAGCCAAGCTTTCTCTGCATAGCTACAGACTTTGTCCTTGCTCATATAATTTTGTTCAAGCTTTTTTTAAGGAATTGCTTCAGAATCCTTTCTTAGGTAAATTGAGCTGTATCTGTAGTAGTACTATTTACATGAATGCACCACACATTTTGTATATGAGATGGTTATTTTCTCCTGTTTACTACATTCTGCATGAACAGTGCCTTGTCATATGGCTTAACCGATACTTCATTTTTTTAAATTTATTTGCAATATTTTTTATTTATTTGTTATTTTTAAATGGGTAGAGTGCTGATCCTGAAGGACTATTTTCAAACCCAGCCAAAAGTACAAAAATAAGGACATGATGAAAATATACAAACACTTGCACTCAGTTAACTACATTTTTATTTTATTATATATATAATTTTGATTCCATTAGTAAGATCTCTGTACATTTTTATCTAAATTATTTTTCCATGTTTTCCCCATGGCCATCATGCTCAACCAAATTTTCATTTTCTAAAAAAAGCAACTTTTTATTTCCATTCTGCAGCTCAGGTAAGCATTTACTGCACTCACTGCTGAGCTTAAGGGCAGTATTCATAGCCCTGGGCTCCTCATACTTGTAGTGGTGATCCACAAAGAGTGGCAATATGAATTTATGCAAATCCTGGACTGTCAGGATGACTACAGAAATGTGTAAGATATTTTGTGACCACACCCCACCTATTGGAAATGTGTAACATAATTTATGCATAACCATTAGGGGGACAGCTGCTACATTGTTAAGAGGGTTTACACATATGCATATGAGTGCATTTCATAGACCTGAATATATAGTGACTAATTTGTATACACATTGTGTAAATCAGCCTGAGATTATGCCAAACAGCAGACATTTTCAGTCGAATACAGAGATACAAGGGAGCTAAGTTGGTGTTTCAATATTCCTGACCATTTTTACTGTAGGAGTTGCTTGGGTAAATGTTTTGCCTTGATGCTTGTGCAAAGATGGGCATTTTATTAAAGGGATCCCCTAGGGGCAATGTTTTATTTCAATGTTTGTGCATACTGGTGCATGTTACTGAAAGGGTCACTTGGGTGAATACTTCATTTTGGTGTTTATGCATACTGGGGCATGTTACTGAAAAGGTCACTTGGCTGAAATGTTTATTTTAGCTCTTTTGCAAACCTGAACATATTACTGAAGGGGGGGTCATTTTAGTGCTTCTGCATACTAGGAAATGTTACTGAAGGCACCATTGGAGGAAATAATTAATTTGTGTGTCATGGAAGTGCTGTTATAATTTATTGTCTCATTTTAGCGCTTGCGTATATGTATAACAAAGTAATGAAGGAACTGCTGTGGGAAATAATTTATTTGTGTCTCAGAGAAGTGTCTGTACATACATGGGAAACAAGTTTGTGGATTGCAAGTATCAAAGGTGAAGCATCACATTTAGCAATGTATGTACATACTGCTGGGATGTTGGCCTATGAATTGAAAACCACCTCATTAGTAGGCTACGCTTTACACTCTTTCTCATTTCCATCTCATTATTTTTGTTAGACCTTGTGCAATAATGTAAATGGCCAATATGAGTCACGCCTTTGCTGTGCTCATTTGTAAGCATCAGGAATACCCCTGTCAAGAGCATGCACAACTAAGTTCATAGAAGTCATAGATCAGAATTCTCCAATTGTCTGCCAAACTGTCAGCACAGGTAATGGTAAAAAGACAAATCATAGATATCTGTAAACCTAGGCACCAACATAGTTAACTGCTCATTTCATATAAGTATGACAGTTCGCACACAGCCAATCATTATGTTATGTTCACCTTTTCAGTCTCTGGGGAAATTATTTTTTCATTCTGGCCTAAGTTTCTTAAGAGACTCCAAAATTCATTAACTTAAAGTCAAGTACAACTGGTTCTAACAAACTAACAAAAAAAGTAGAACAGGGGGCACATAAAATCTTGAATGCAGCTGGATTTAGATTAAAGCAAGCACTGCAGAGTACACCACATTGTCAAATATAAAACTGAAAAAGGCAACAAAGTATCAAGAGTCATGGAGAGACTCCAGCATACAGGTTAACAAAATATATAGAATATGCACAGTGCTAACTCAGTCCATTTAAATATGTTTAAATGGAAGCCAAGCTTTTAGCAAGACACTAGTGATTGACACTCATATGGTTAATTACTACTGATTAACCAACAGGCTTTTCTGTGGAAGGTTGATTTGATAATTTACAGGAGATTTCCCTTTCACTGAGATGTTGTGACCTTGGAGACTGTGTATGTTTGTACGTGCGTGTGTGTGAGGGGGGGGGGGGTGCAATGCCCCATGTCAATGGTGCAGGGTGCTGCAAAATGAAATACAGCATTGGCTAATGAAATCAAACATATCCTTAATCAGCTTTATTAGCAGACATCACTGATCCTTTTTTGCCTCTTTGATCTAAAATATTTTTTTGGTGAAGAAAAATCAAAACTTTACAATTGCCAGCATATGTTGGCTGTTAATCAGAAAACACAAAAGATAATATAATCAAATGATTTTTTTAAACACTGATTGGGAAAAATGCATGGTACAAACATTTTCCTGTTGTTGAAAGCAATAACACACTGTAATGCTATCTGCTGAGACTGACTTTATTTTCATTCTTTATATGATCTTCTGTAATTTCACTGGCATATTCCAGCTAGATTAGCAGTCTGCATTCACAAAGATGGAAGCCTGCAAAGACAGCAACAACGGTGTCAAATAAAAGACCATTGAAAGCATGCAGGTTATAATTCCTCTTTTAACAAACACAAAAGTGGATTATGATAAATACCCAGGTTGCAGTTTGATGAAGTAAGCATTTATCAAGACAAATTAGACAAACTCATTACTTTTGAACACCATCTAAAAATTATAATCAACCAAGAGGTAATGTGACCTTGGAGTAGGTTATATTTCATTATGGAGTTGCCTCTACACATAGGGGGTTAGGAACAGATGTATCGCTAAGGTGACCGAAGGGGGAGGCCACCATTGGAACAAAGTCTTAGGGGTCAAGATCATATGGTCAGTGCAATACCAATATTCATTAATGGATATGCATTTGTGGTCTGAACTGAAGTAGAACTTTACTGTTCTGAGTGAGACAAAAAAGAAAAAAGAAGTTCCACAACTTTTGTAGATAATTATCATTCTTTATGTGTCTGAACAGTTCAACAGACACTTTTTGTAGATAATTCTCATTTTGTCAGGCTGTGTTTCATCAAGCATAACTAGCCAAGCAGATGCTATTGTTAGTAAAATGATAAGTTATATACTTCTTTAGGCCATTACTTTTTTCAGTTTAAATTATGAATATGTTGTTATTCATAAGTTCTGTAAAACATTAAAATTGCATAGTAGAAAACAGAGTTCTAGTTATGACTGTTGCTTCTTTGAGATAAGTACACATGCTGAGAGTAAGTCATCTTAACAAGAATGCTTGTGAAAACTATACATTTAAGCATTGGTTATGTCAGAAGAATAGCAAAATATTGTAAAATGCTTTTATTTGTCAAACTGTAAACTTAATGTCAACTCTGCCAAGTATGATTAGATGTATTATTCATACTGTACTTAAAGCTTGATCATAAACATTACATTTTTTTGTTTGTTTTTTGTAGAAACAATTAATTTAGAATGAGATGAGACTTTTATGTAAAAGGATGATCATAATAAAGTTGTTTCTGAACTGCAGTCTATAAACAAAATGGATACGAGCATAGTCATTGATATAAAAGGGAAATTTCAGAGCAAAACATTTACTTTAGATGGAAACAACACACAACTAATAAACAACAATGCAGACTGCTGTGGTGTGGTCTGTCAGCCTTCTCCTCAGACATTAGAAACTGATTTTGTTGAAATAGGAGAACTGTTTTATAACAGTATCTGTAGTAGACAGAAAATTCCACCCAAGTAAATGTCTCTGATTAGAAAAATCAATCATTCTGTAAGCACCAGAAGAGAATAAAACTAGGAAGTTATTGTTTTCTTAAAACAAGTGAGATATCAAGGAGCAATTTAACTGTAGTGTCAAATATTTTACACACACACACACACACACATACATATATATATATATATATATATATATATATATATATATATATATATATATAGTATATTTTTATTATTTTATATTTTGATAACTGGGAATGTGAGCTTGTCTACTGACCCTTCTCATTCATGATCCAGTACAAAATCAGAATAAAAATCAATACGTACCAATATGCCGAAAAAAAATCAAAATGCTATATAGGGCAAATAAAATAACTATTCATTGTACAGTAAATTGACATAGTACCTGAAATTCTAAAATAGCATAATATTTATTTTTGATATTGTTGCATCAATGCTGCTCATGGACAAATTGTTGTAATTCTAACATGTTTAAGAATTGTTTTCATAGGTGTTCTGTATACAAATATATATCAAGAAGGAAGATTAGAGTACCTACCCTAATAAACTGCCCTTATTAGTCAGAGTCTCAGAAATAAGTACATATAGTTTCCTTCTTGTAATCTGGCTTATTTTTGACTGTCTTTATAGTTTTAGGTAGCTGATACCATACAGAGTCCTAATCTCGAGAAGGTTTTTCTCTGATGACAAATGTAAGAGTGATTTTTTAGCTGTTTCTGAGGTAGTAGTTTTGTTCTCTGAACTGGAGTAATCTTTTATGGCGAGAACAATAGCCTAGTGTTTGAACTTCTACGATCATAGCACCAAGTAGACAGAATGCTCTGTTGGTAATAGACAGTATGCCTTTTTATATAAGATGTAAAATACATCTGTGTCTATAGCTATGTAAATATACTGCAGTATTGGACTAGTATGTATACTCCCAATCTCTTTTCTGAGGATTCTGCTTTACATCCTGGACCTTTCAACAGCCACACCTTGTAATGTAGGTCTACAAAGTTAGTTATCTGAAAAGTGACAAACATGCTTATCATTAACTGAGTTCCCTAATCATACAGTGCAAGATATGTTTTGTATAGCACTATCCACATGTATTCCATTTATCTATTTATTGTTATTATTTTTTTTAATAATTTTTAGTTTAGTAGGCAGTATAACCCACCTGTTTTTCTGATTAAAAAGGCTTGCTGTAGTTCATATCAGTATGTATAGACTGAAGGTACAGGATTTGGAAAGCTTATCCAGCTCTGGCTAAAACTGCTTCAACCCAAAGGAGCATGTTTCTATGATTTCAGGAAATGTGAATCAGTCACATTGAGAAAAGTTCTCATTAATGGATAATTTGCAGAACTTTGAACTGTGCAGTGTTATTCCTAGTGTTAGTCTGCACTTTCTTGTGGTAATCACTACTGAAGCCCCACACATTATGTTTTCAGAGGCACCCAGTTCATGCATTCTCCGACTGACATGCATACGTTCAAACATAGACAAACCCATGCACACATGGACACACCACCATTCCTCATACCTGTCCTTTAGTTTACAGAACATAGTTTGTTGATCAACAATGATCACAGTCTATCAGTAATGCCAAACATAAGCATTTATTTCTTCCTGTTATTCAGAAAATACTTAAGGGTGCTAGACCTCTTGCTCGATTAACTTTTAAGTTACATTGTGTTGTATAGTGTTTATTTCAGCTTAGTCTGGAAGTCTTGGGCTTGGCTGTTTAGAGGTGTGTTAGCCCTCCCACACACAGACTCACCTAACCCTCTGAATTGTACTGAACTTTCTTATTTTTACTCTTATACCAGACTGTCTCACTTAAATTATGGGACATTGCATTCAGTCAGTAAAGGCAGATATTTAGGTTTCATGCATTTTATTGCTTAGAAAATACATTGTAATGGAAGATTTGTTAGTTTATTAAATCTCCTGTTAGGAAATAGGGTTAAAGCACTGCTCTTTTTAAAGGGCTGCTTTCTAACCCAAGGGCACACTGTTTGATCCCCTTTTCAAAGGGCTGCTTTCTAACCCAAAGGCTAGGGTTTGATCCCCTTTTCAAAGGGCTGCTTTCTAACCCAAGGGTACAGGGTTTGATCCCCTTTTCAAAGGGCTGCTTTCTAACCCAAGGGCACACTGTTTGATCCCCTTTTCAAAGGGCTGCTTTCTAACCCAAGGGCATAGGGTTTGATCCCCTTTTCAAAGGGCTGCTTTCTAACCCAAGGGTACAGGGGTTGATCCCCTTTTCAAAGGGCTGCTTTCTAACCCAAGGGTACAGGGTTTGATCCCCTTTTCAAAGGGCTGCTTTCTAACCCAAGGGCACACTGTTTGATCCCCTTTTCAAAGGGCTGCTTTCTAACCCAAGGGCATAGGGTTTGATCCCCTTTTCAAAGGGCTGCTTTCTAACCCAAGGGTACAGGGGTTGATCCCCTTTTCAAAGGGCTGCTTTCTAACCCAAGGGTACAGGGTTTGATCCCCTTTTCAAAGGGCTGCTTTCTAACCCAAGGGTGCAGGGTTTGATCCCCTTTTCTACATTCTTCCAAATCTGTCACTCTATTACTTTTGTAGGTAGCTTAGGGTAATATTAGACAGTTCCACTGGTGGCTTTTCCTCACTCCGATACTATTTACATCCTTAATGCTGAAAAAATGTCAGTCTATTAATATTCTGAGTCATAAGGATAATATGAATGACTGTGCCAGGTAACTAGTAGCCCCATACATTTTTCATACTGCAAAATCACCTAATGTTCTATTAACCTTTAAATTGGCTAAGAGTAACATTTAAAATTCCCTAGTGTTTAGTGTCCACCTCAGTATTGTTGGCTTTGCTTGTCAGTGTAGGGGAGTTTAGAGATATAGAACCCCCTCCCACACACACAGATACACAGGTAAACACATTCACAGACACATTAATACACATTCATGCCTATACAGACACAGACACATACACACACACACACACTCACACACACACACACACACACACACACACACACACACACACACACACACACACACACACACACGCACATATACAGTAGATCAGCCTCCCTTAGTCATGCATCCTAACCTTAACCCTACATCTGCCCCTACCCTTAACCATGGCCCTGCACATTACCATATGAAAAAGAATTTCTTTAACAAAACACTCAGACACACATACATAAACCACTCAGTCAAAACACTAAACCTATTCATCTACCTACTCTTACCCTAACCTTAATCAACAAACACTCAAGCACAGCACTACTACTGTCCCCCTACTTAACCTTACCTTAACCTACAAACACTCAAAACAATCATACAGCACTAAATCACTCCTATTATGTAAACATCACTCATCTTTTGATCTGCTGCAACCATGCATTCTGAAATAATTACCAATTACTTTGCTATGCAACCTTAATTTGTCTAAGGAATATGGCTGTATATGCCCTGTTTACATCTTATGTATACCATATGTATTAATTCATAATACTGTTTCCACCTGTTTACTGTTGCAACATTGCATTTTAAAGTACATGAAGAACATTATCATGTATCTTCTTGAAATGATCTACACTTTTATGTATATCTTTTTTTTAATTTTATTTTGTATTTTTTTAATTTTCTCTAACTGACTAAACCCTAGGCATCAGTGCTTTGTTTCAAGGAAAATTGAAGACCATCATTTCGTTTACTGACTTACTCAGAGTCACACATTAGACAAATAGAGTGAAAGAACATTTGAAGTATGCATTTGAAGTCAGGACATATGATGTTGTTGAACTGAATACAGTGATACACCTCAGATCTGTGTTTTTATATAACTTGTTCAGTACATGACTGGTTACTGCAGTTAGTGCTAGCTCTTAATTGTCGTGGCTGGAAATACAACTGCATCACTCGGAAGTTAGGGTAGATTGCTCTTTCATTCTTTCTTTCTTTTTTTTTGGCATTCTGAAAATAAATATAACTGTAAGTATGCTTGCTAAAAATAATATAATCTAATTTACCCTGGTGGTGCAAAATTCAGAAATCATCCAAAATGACAGCATTTCTGTCACTGCATTTTTAACAATCTGAATAGGGAAATACAAGATAATGAGTTTTTGCATCTGCTTACAGATAAGATGCTATTTATTGTTTTCTTAATGCCATATCTGATTTGCAGGATACAGTAAGAGTTAATCTTCTTTGTCTTAAATTGCTGTATCAAATATGATGATTTGAAACAAATCAGACTATCGTTAGAAGACCAGCAGTCTCTCTATGGTACTGTGCATCAAGAAAACATGATCATTTCTGTCAAACAAGGATTTATTCTGCAAACAAACAAAAAAAAAAAAAAACAATCTGACTGAAAGTGAAATGCTAGCCTTTTAATATCACTGCTGCTGTGAGATTTACTCAGTTTACCATTCTAATAATATTCTTCCTGATGTATCCCAAACAAAGTGATATCATTAACTCTTTGCAGTATCACATGCATGATAGCAATGCAAAGTGCATGTCTGTGACACAAAGCAGTAATAAAGATAAAACTTGTGTTCTTGTCACTTACTATGACTATATGTATCATTGACGTGACCATGTTTAATTTCTGGAATTAAAGTGCATACATGTTTGTCTTTTGCTTTACTTTAGGCTGTATCAATGTGAATCCATCACTTGTAAATAATCTATAGTTTCCTTTGGTTCCATGACTGGACAGGATAAGGTTTTCTATATAATGCTAGGAAATAAATTAATAAAAAAGTCATTCCCCCATATTCTCTATGCCTTGCACAGCATGCAAGATCAGTGCAGGAGCTCTAGCAGGCAATATGCCTGCCGTGCGATCTAGGAACAGCCTGCAGGGGTGTGCACGAGCACTCCTGCACTAGTCCTGCACAAACTAAACCCCTGTATGGAAATCACCCCATTTGCAGGAGAAATCCATGCAAATGAGGTGAATTTGCTATCCAGGAACCTTGCAATCATCCGTGCAGGACTATGCAATTTGCAGAAATGTACTCAGTCAGTAACCGAGTACATTTCTGCAAAATCCAAAACGGAGCTGTGACAGCTCCAAATAAAGGCTGCATATCAGTTAGGAAGCATGCCAATGGCCAAGTATAAGGCCATTGGCATTGCAAACAGCTAAAAAAATAAAACAATCAACTTTTATTTTTTTTTTTTTAGCTGATCTCAGCTGTTTAAGCATAGGGCAGCGGTGCGCAAATGGGATTGGTGGGGGTGGGATAACAAAATAAACCTAAATTAAGCATTCTAACTAAAATCACTATTCTGCCATGCAAGTCAATGACAGGCAGAAGACAACATGGCCAGTGAGTAGTGGTTGCTGAAGGGGGGTGGCTCAGTGTGAGACATGCAACTATGCATTAGCAGGCAATCCTATGCAAATGAGGGGAATAATAGTGAATCCCAGTTTTCCACAGCATGCTAGTCAGGTCCCAACAGTGTAAGAGTAGGAATAGCTTGGTGCAAACCTAGGAGTTAGCTGACATTATGGGGAAGTGTGTCAGGCATACTGTAAGCGGATTGGAGCCCTGTGGTTCGGGTTTGCTCATAGCTTAGCACAGCTAAGCTAGGGGGTGTGTCTCAGTCTGCCTAGCACTCTTTACATTGCCTAAGCGGGTGCACGCACTGCACACTAGGTTTTAAAGGAAGAAAAAAAAGTTAAACCAGGAAATAGCAGCTGTGTGCACATTTGAGCACTCTGTTTGAGCGGCACACCCCCGGACTTAAACAGGAAGGCAATGGGAAGGGAAAACAGCAGTAGAAAGGTATTCAAATACATAACAAACAGAGGGGAAACCATCCCAGTGGATACCAAGGTATTTGTAAGCCTAAGAATATTAGCTACAGGTAACCTCGAAAGGCAAACTGGGGATATAATGATGATCTCACAGGCATCAGCATCCAGGGTACTCCATCAGTTCCTGGATGCCATGTCAGCACATGTCGGTAAGCAAGTATATTTCCCCAACACCTGTGAGGCGTTGGCCAGCAATATGCAATTGTTCCACCAAATAGCAGAATACCCTGAGGTAGTGGGTGCTATTGACTGCATGTACATATGCATCAAAGCACCACCCAGTGAGCGGGGCAGGGTCTACACAAACCGCAAGGGCTCTCCTCCATCAACTGCCAGGTCATGTGCAATGCCCAGGGCATAATAATGAATGTGAGTGCTGGCTGCCCTGGAAGCTTTCACAATTCCTACATCGGGCATCTGACGCAGCTGTACCACAGATTTGCCAATGGGGACATCCATCACGGTCACCTAGTGAGGGATGCTGGATACACACTGGAGGCGTGACTGACGACACCCATCAGAAATGCACACACACCCGAACAAGAACTCCATAATGAGGCACATGCACAGACCAGAATTATAGTACAGCATGTGTTTGGGATGCTCATGTCATGGTTCCAGTGCCTGGACACATCCAGTGGAGGCTTGCTACAGCTACATGTATCCAAATTGTCCTCATATGTGCCATGCTACACAATATGATCATGTGGAAACAGCTGCAGCAGGAACAGCATGGGGAGGGCCTCACAGCCTCCAACCATTGCCAAGGCCTGCACAGGCACAGAGTGATTTAGAGGAGGAACAACCTGAATCTGCCCCAGTAGGCAGAAGGTGGCGTGCCCAGTATGCCCTGGCCTTGGCAAATAGGCAGCACATTGCACATACACTGACACAGTTGGGACCCAGGGAATAACACCTCTCTCTGACTCTCACATAAAGTAAAAGGAATGCCAAACATTATACTACCTGTGCCCAACCATGTGTATGGAGTGTACTATATGCATCCGACATAGGCAGCCCTGCAGCACCACCCTCAATACTGGGACACCCACAAGGTAAGTGACTCACACATGCCAGTCAGGGCGGTTAACATACCCAACAACAGTCACATCCAGCAGGACAGGTGTAAACAAACACAAACAAAGGCCATGCTATGGCCTCTGAATGATGCCTATGGATAACCCCCCCCAAGGCCTACACAAAAAGACTACAGCAGGTCAGGCAGTGGGAAGTTAGTTCTGAAGGGTAGGAAGTCAGAAACTAATATGCAGGTAAATCAAAGCTAAGATCTGTAGTACAATGGTATGCCTCTAGTCAGCATGATAGGTAAAAATACAAATGAAATGGAGAACCAGACATACAAGTACAGTCAGAGCAAATGTGTACAAGTGTCAGGTGTGCCCCCCCATCCTACGTAGAAATGTAGTAACAGTCAGATGTGCTCTCCCTAATCATGTGTAGAGATGTAGAAATTGTCAAGTGTGCCCCCCCCCCATCCAACGTAGAAATGTAGGAACAGTCAGGTGTGCCACACATCCTGTGCAGAAATGTAGTAACAATCAATGCCAAATAATCGATGGATACCCTGCAGAAACAGTATGCTACCTGTAGGTGTACACCACAATGGTCAGGACTGCAGTACAAACTACCTGGACTTGATCCACACATTCAGTACAGATGGGCATACTGGGCATGCTCACACACTTAGAGAAATTAAGGCAATGTCAGTCAACAACATACTGAAAGGTCCTACTGGTCATGCTCACACACTTAAACACATGAAGGCCATGTCTGCATACACCAGTAGACCAGTCGTATCTGGCAGTCACAGGTGTTAGTGCAAACACTCCTCAGTATGCACCACACATGCTTTGCATACACAGTAGATAGGAATACCGACATACATCTAAGGACAACACACTATAATAAGCCAAACGTAGATGTATATGGATGTGTGGAAGAGGGCGACTGTGACAAGGAGCCATCCAGGCTTGTCTCACACAGCACACAGCCAAATGGCCACAACCACAAGGCCACTCACTGTAGATACTAACCACCGGTATCTGTCAGCATAACAAACTATGTGGTGCACGTGCTAGCTGTGCAACATGACTGTACAAAGAAGTAGCCATCTAGCAGCTGTATACACATACCTGTGAAATATGACCCTGTGTGTGCCCGCATGTGGTGTGTCAACCCCTAGATAAATGGCTTATGGCCCATGCACACACACTGCCCTCCCCGTAGCCCTACTATGACAAGTCTGCTGAGGTCATACACTGTGAAATTCACCTTTGGGAAAGTTGTAGCCCAATAATTTCTCTAGTGCGTCCCATATCTGTGTACTGCTGTAGTATGATAAACTTGTTATATAGGAGTTCCAATCCCAGACATTTCAACTGTGTGTGTGTTTGTGTGTGTGTCTGTCTGTTACTGTGTAGAGAGTAAATCTTTTTAGGGTAGTCACACTCCCTACAACTCAATATTCTACTTTGGTAAGGCTGCTGATGTCATCCACCTAGAAATACATCTCTGGGAAGGCTGTAGTCCAGTAATCTCCATAGTGCATCCTATAACTGCATACTACTGTAGTATGATAAATTAGTCAGGTAGGAGTTCTAATCCCAGACTTGGCAAGTGTGTGTGTGTGTGTGTGTGTGTGTGTGTGTGTGTGTGTGTGTGTGTGTCTGTCTGTCTGACTCTGTTCATGTACACAGCAATGCTTTTTAGGGTAGTCACACTCCCTACAATTCAAATGCTCTACTTTGGCAAGGCTGCTGATGTCATCCACCTAGAAATATGCCTCTGGGAAGGTTGCAGCCCAGTAATCTCTCTAGCGCTTCCTATAATTGTGTACTTCTGTAGTGTAATAAATTAGTCAGATAGGAGTTCTAATCCCAGATTTGGTAAGTATGTTTGTGTGTGTGTTTGTCTGACTCTGTCTGTGTAGAGAACAATGCTTTTTAGGGTAGTCACACTCCTTACAAGTTGAATGCTCTACTTTGGCAAGGCTGTTGATGTCATCCACCTAGAAATACACCTATGGAAAGGGTGTAGCCCAATAATCTCCATAGAGTCTGCATACCACTGTAGTGTGATACAATAGTTAGGTAGGAGTTCTACTCCCAGACTTGGCAATTGTGTGTGTGTGTTTCCATGTTTGTGTAGGGAGCAATGCATTTTAGGCTAGTCACACTCACTATAGTTCAAATGTCCTACTTTGGCAATCCTGCTGATGTCATTGACTATGAAATACAACTTTGTGGAAGGGGCATTCCAGTAATCCCCATGGTGTGTCCCTGCAACAGCATCATAATGTAGTGTGATATAGACCTCTTGTAGGGGTTCTATCCCCACAAATGGCAGTTGTGGATGTTTTGTGTGTGTTTCTGTGTTTGTTTAGGGAACAATGCATTTTAGGCTATTCACACTCACTACAATTCAAATGCCCTACTTTGGCAATCCTGATGATGTCATTCACTGTGACATACACCTTTGGGGAAGGCACTCCAGTAATCCCTGTGGTGCACCTGTGGTGCTGTAGTGTGATATAAACCTCTGGTAGGGGTTCTATCCTAACACATGGCAGTTGTCAATGTTTTGTGTGTGTTTCTATGTTTTTGTAGGGAGCAATGCATTTCAGGCTAGTCACACTCACTCCAATTCAAATGCCTTCTTTGGCAATCCTGCTGATATCATTCACTGTGAAATAGACCTTTGGGTAAGGGGCGCTCTAGTAATCCCCATGGTGCATCCTATAACAGCATCATGCTATAGTGTGTTATAGGCCCCTGGTAGGGATTCTATCACCACACATGTTAGTTGTGGATGTTTTGTGTATGTTTCTATGTTTGTGTAGGGAGCAATGTATTTTTGGCTAGTCACACTCACTACAATTCAAATACCCTACTTTGGCATCCCTGCTGATGTCATTCACTGTGAAATACACCTTTGGGGAAGAAGAACTCCTGTAATCTCCATGGTGCATCCTATAACGGCATAGTACTATAGTGTAATATACCAGTTAGGTAGGAATACTAATCCCAGACATGGCAGGTGTGTGTGTGTGTGTGTGTGTGTGTGTGTGTGTGTGTGTGTGTGTGTGTGTGTGTGTGTGTGTGTGTGTGTGTGTGTGTGTGTGTCTGTGTTTGTCAATTGTATCCTGTGTGGTGGTGGGGGTGAGTGTGTAATAACTGGACTCAATGTGGAGCGGGTTTTGCAAACTTCGTATATGGTGATCCACATATTTATCACAATGTCCACTGTACAGGGATAATAGATGTGAAATAGCCAAGAGGCTGGGGTGCAAATCCATACCCCTAAATGTGACATCAATGCCAGCTGAACAACTTTAGCAACCCTTGTATTACCCAGGGTACCCTCTCAACCCATGTCTCATACACACACAGACTTGCCTCGGCATCAGCTGAACAGACGCTATGTTGGTAGTACCCTGCATATTGCCCACTGATAGTAACCATGGCATGATTGCAGTGGGCTATAGTGGGCATGGCACCCTGTCCATCAGTTCAATAGGCATGTAAATGCCGGCAGTGCACCTCCCCCATGTTCCCCACTGGACACCTGCAACACCTGTGGTGCCATCAAATGTGACCCACAAAGGATGTAACATGCCTGAATCACAAGCCCTGTATGGACAGATGCCACTGAAACCAGGGAATACCGGTATCATGCTATCAGTGTAGGTGCAGGGCCAACCTGCTGTCCATGAACAGTTCCCGCCACATGAGGCCAGGACTGGCACATCTGATGATAATGATCTGTGTACACAACATGGACCAGAGACCCCAGGTACAGTTTCACATGTCACTCTACATGCATGTGGGAGGTGTGCACATCCCAGACACTGTCCATATTATGGAAGAAGGAACACATACATGGCAAGCAAAGCACAGCATTGGCCACATGCAATAGTCACCCAGGTGACTGGATGGTGAATACAATACCCAACTGTGTGGGCAACTCCAGACAATACCCCTGAGCCACAATGCAGACCATTGTCATGTGGCCTGATGCCAAGGTATACCTATCACCTAGCCTTGCATAGCTGTTTGGCACCATCAACCACAACACACCCGTGAAGCAGTACACACATGTGTGTCAGTACTGGCACCCATGTCTGTGCATGTGGTGTATGATGCTTATGACCACATTCACACTCACTACAACCCCCATTGGCATACTAAAGCATGCTGTCAGATGTCAATCACCTTCACATATCCTTTGCACATATAACCTCTATATGACCCCTGTGGTGCATGTGATACCTGCACAGTACTGTGTTGTGGCAATCCCACTAGTGATGAGTTGTATTTCTGGCCCTACCAAGTGTGGCAATGTGTGTGCATCCCTGTGAGTGTGTAGTTGTGTTGATGCTGACACCTGTTCATGCAGGCAGGCACATGTACTACACCTTCCACATAGCTACCATATCCCTGTTGCAGATGTCACTCACCATCACATATACGTTCTGTGAGCTCCACAACATGTAACCTATGTGGCACATACAATAACTGCATAGACATGTGATAGCACTACATAGTCATCAGGGGTTTGATATCCTCTACTGGTAGGTGTGAGACACAAACATGTGTAAGTTTTACTCTCCCACCCTTCCCTGGCTTTTCTGTGCCTCTGTCTGCCTCCCTTACTCCCTCTCTCGTTGATGTGGAGATTTACACCTGCTTTGCTTATGCAGCAGCATGTGTATTTTAAGTGATGCTCTGGATCAGCTGATGGTCTCTGCATGAATTCCAGCCCTCCTCTAGCTGATTGCATGTGAAACAGCTGTGGTAACATTCCCATTGCCAATTGCATGGAAACACACACCAATATTTAGGAACATCATGTTGGCATTGGGCCTTTCATTCACTGTGAACAGGAACTCGATCTGTTGTTTGGCAAACAGCATCTGGATTGGAGTTTACCTCTAACAACATACACTGTGGAAACAGGCCAACACACAGGAGGGGGATGTGCCTGACCTGGCTACAGACTGCAAGTGCTGCTATACTGCATTTTGAGTAATGTTGGTTTAACAGGGTGTGTGTGGTTATGGCTGTCCTACATGTTTACATACCTGCCATGTCAGTGCTATGTTTATGAAGAAACACCCATCTGTAGGGCCATCTGCAGTCTGGCCAGTGTGTGGTGCCTTTTGTTTCAAGTGTTACTCACAGAGCACTTATCTGTGAACTGTAGAAAGTGGTATGAGGATTGCAGTCTGTAGATGGTGACAGCCGTGAGAGTTACTGACTTCATATCCCTCATAGGACATATGGTGCAACAAACCCTGTTACAACAGTAAATGTATGAGGTTATCACAACAACATGTCAATAGTGGCCTTGTGTATGTGCCTCCAGCCACAACCCTGACAACCTTTGTACATATGTCATGCAGTAAAGGGTGCATATGTGCTGTACACCATAATTACTGACATTATATCTGATAACAAGCCAGTAAGATATCAGACTGCTACATATGTAATGTAGAGTAGGCGTTATATTTGATGATATAACCTGGACATTCTGTGGTTGTGTGTACAGTACTGACGTCTGTGAACTTATGGAGATGGTCAGCAGTGTGTGAAATGTTAATATGTACCTTGGCCTGTGTACAGACTGTGGTAGATGTCATTGTTCTTGGTCCTGTTCTATCTGATGTTACATGCTGCTCCACTGTATGTTACCCTATATGCTTACATGTTTGTAGGGCCATACACACACATGCCCCATACCACAGACAGGCAGTGGACCACACTGTGTAGTGGCCTAGTATATGTAGGGTGAGTGTGTGTGGCAAATATGAGGTTGGTCTTGAACAGATAGTCCATATACTGTAATATGCTAGCATGTCATATGTAGCTGTGGCTGTGTTCACATTATGTGTATACCTGTCAGACTGTCCACATATATTGGCCATTATCTCTGCTGTAGTCCACAGGAGCATTACGAGCTAAAAGTGGTACTGTACTATGATGTCCTTAGGATGTCTGTCAGTAGCCAATGGTGCACATGTTATAAGCAAATGTGACCTCCCACGCACACATCATGTCTGTGAAGACAATCCAGTAGCAATACTCTACAAGTATACCTGCTATACATACCTGACATCCCCTTGCACTACGACGTTGGGTCTACAGGGGCTGAGGTAGGGCTACACTCCATGTTTAGGACATATGGTGATGATATATGTACATATACTTATCCAGATATCTATATAAATATACAGAAATACATATTAACATACATTGATAGATATGTATACGTGCATAGATATACAAATAAACACCCAGATATATACATACACAGAGCTATATATGTCTACACATATACAGATAGATATACATTTTCACATATACGTTTGGATATCCACATGCATTTTGACAGTAGTAAGTATATCAGAATAGAGATGTATGCACATATAGTTATTGATATCTACATACATACCAACATAACTAGACATATCTGTACACATAGGATATGCATACATATATAGCTATGTATACATATATCTGTATATGCATATATGTATATCTATGTATACATATATCTATATATACATATATGTATATAGGAGCACTACAAAATTCTGAAAGCCCAAAGTCCTGAAGACCATCAGGGGTGAACTGCCTTAAGATATATGGATGTATATTACCATACCATCCACCTTGGTTAAATGTAGGCCCACTGCCACATGCCATACAGACTGTTCTGTTTGTCAGTGTGCTTGTGATGGTGTCAGTTGTGCCTTGTTATGTAACAGTTACATCCCATTGTGCCAACTGAGGTCTTTACCCCCTAGGAATTGTCTACAGAGTGTAGATAGAGGCTGTTAAACTATACATCTGCATTACTTACCGTTGAGTGTTTGGTATCCTGTGGGCCAATCTTTCTTTACTATTGCGCTACTGGATGACCTTGGCCTGGACAGCAATATATGTTAATTTTTCCAGACTACTGTATTAGTATTACTGTTTCACAGTTGTATTACTCAGGTTATATGGATGTCTATGTCTAAACAGCTATATGACATGGCGTATACAACTGTAATAGTACACAAATAAAGCTTTCCCATTCATGCACACCTGTGTGTGGTGTTATATCCTTTGATATCTCTGTGGGTATATGTTGCAGGCAATGAATGTCATTTTTATGGGTGGCTCATACAGTCTCCAGTTGGTAAGGTGGTAACTGTAGGAATAGTGGCTGTTGCATATTGTGTGCACGGAAAACATACATAACATACTGTACATATCTTTGCTTGTGTATGTGTAGTTACATATATATATATATATATATATATATATATATATATATATATGGGTCTACCTGAGATGGTCGACAAGTCATTTGATCGATACTCATTTGGTCGACAATTCATTTGGTTGACAGGCAGATTTGCTACCCTCCCCAATGTTGTGCGACCCCGGAGTTGATATATATAGTTAGGGGGGTTAAGGGGGCACAGCCCCCCACATTGGCGGTGGGGGGGCAAAGCCCCCCACATAAAACTGCTTGTTGACCAAACAAACTGTCGACCAAATGAGTGTCGATCATATGGCCTGTCGAACATGTGATAGGGATCCATATATATATGTATATATATATATATATATATATATATATATGTATCTCTGTATCTGCATATATGTGTCTGTGTATATGTATCCTAGGGATGCCCATGTCGTGTCAGGTCCTGGTCATGGGATCTGCAACACTTGGTAGTGTATTGCAGGGTGGACTTATTTGCCTGTTGGGGGGATATACTTATTAGTACAAGATGTATATTATTCGGGGTCTCTCATCCCATAAATGGTGCATGTGGACATATATGTCGTAGTTATTTTCCCATTGTTTTCTACAGATGTATGTCCATATATACCTATATTTATATATATATATATATATATATATATATATATATATATATATATATATATATATATATATAGATATATATATATATATATATATATATATCTGCTGACATATATGTTGTTGTTGTTGTGTCTTTCGGCTTATCCCGGTTAGGGGTCGCCACAGTGGAACTCCGGTCCGCTAATGTTTGGTAGTGCATTTTTACGTGCCGAGTTACCAGCCCTGACACACAACCTTCAACGAAGGCACGCCCATTCATGCATGCCTCCACACAGAAGACGCTCTAGCTGAGAATCGAACGGGACAACGTCTTGCTGTGAGGCGACAATGCTACCACAGCACCACTACCGTGGGTCATATCTTCTGACATCTGCTGACATCTATATATATATATATATATATATATATATATATATATATATATATAAAATCTATGTCCATATATACCTACATATATATATATATCTGCTTACATATATGTAACTTGCTGTGTATATTTAGACATATAGGTGTAGACATATATATCTATAGATGTAGGCATTTGCATGTATATATGTTCATATATATTTATATATATATATATATATATATATATATATATATATATATATATATTGATATATATATATATATATATATATATATATATATATATATATATATATATATATATATATATATATATATATATATATACATACATATACATATATATATATATATATATATATGTTGTATCTGTTGAGATATTAATATATTTACACGCACAAATACATTTAAATGTTGGAATACATTCTCTGTACTGTTGAATGACTGGTCTGGATAATATGTTTTTGAAAACATCAGGGTTATGTATATCTGACATGGCTTAGTGGTACATCACTGTGGCTATGGAGTGCAGGGTCTTTGGTTTGAGTCTGGCAGAGGCTGTTTATTTGGTTGCTGGGCAGAACACTGGCTATTGCATACAGAGTGATTAAGGCACTTTAAAGCAGTTGTAAGCGGGTTTGTGCGTGTTTGTGCAGAGGTAAGCACTGCTAACCTCCGGTTACAATTTCTCATACTCTGTTAGCTTCTAAATTGCTTAACCTGTGCAGGCATAGTTACCTCCATACAAGCAGGCTTAAACCTGCTTACTGCTGCTTAAAAGTGCTTACTCCCGCTTATCCCTGCGTTAATTTCTTTAAAAGAAAATAAAAAGGGGTTGATAGGAAAGTGGTGAAAAAAGGGCACAAAGCAGGAAAGACAGAAGAGAAAATAGCCAGGGAAGAGAAGGAAGGGTGTAAGGAATGTCCATAGGTGCCCATTTCATCTACAGCAATAGCTATGCATATACACTGGAATTGGAGGTTGATTTGGACACTCAAACCCCTGGGAGGGGGAGAGAACAACAATACTACTTTGTGATGACAATTAGACCAGATTACGTGTCCAGTGGACACGTGTGCGAAATGGACAGCTATGTATGTGGTCAGATTTTTTTGTGGGAACAGATTGCCCTTTTTTCTTTTCAGGTGAGAGTGGGATGTTGAGGATGGGAAGTAGGCATATTTGGAGAGATAGGTTGGGTATGATAGATAAGACAAACAAGTTTCATAGAGGGGCAGTATATGACACATGTGGGGGGGTAAACACCTTGATGGGAAGCGGAGTTTGGAAATTGGAAGCCCACAAGCCCCCTAGTGGAAACAGTGGAACTGAGTTCCCCACCCATGGGCAGTCACCACTGCAACTTCACAGCCCCAAAGGTGTCTGTGCTGAGGGCTGAGACACAGAGCCAGGCTGATTCTCTAATCGTGACACACAGCCCTCGAGCTGGTGTAGAAGATCACCAAACTGCTGGTTGATCACTCTTCACCCTACGACCCCAACCTGGCGATGGGTGACAGGTGCCTGTCCATGCCCACTCCTGTGGGGGGGGGGTGAGCCTCATCCCCTGAGGTGGTTCCACACGAAGGTGGTGCAGGACCAAAGGACATGGAGGTACCGGGTTGGGCCCCAGACATGCTGGGGCCTGCTGTCACGGCCAGCTGAGGTGGGACAGGTGGTCCGCTGGGACAGGCCTTCCAACGCATGCTATAGTGTTTAGATTTCATCATCATATGCAGGTTAGTAATAGTCAACACATTCCAGGGTTCTGTATAACAGCATGCATAGATATTCCCATTAATCCAGACACCAGATATGGAACAGTTGCATAGCAAACAGAACCCATGCACGTATGGGACCACAGTGGTAATAAGAACAGCATGCAGTTACATTGATGGCATCATGCCTTCAATATAGCACATGCATGGGACCATTAAAATATTTATCAAACAATTGGACATTATCAGAACATAGGTGTCAGTACATACCATTTGGGGTGGGTATGTTGATTATTGTTGGAGATATGGTGGGGGGGAGAAAAATGTCAATTAACAACTACTATATTCTGTAGTCCACATTACTTTCCTAGTCAGTGCTATTATCTGTACCTTACAAGTCATACTACACTACCCTATAGCCTTAGTTTGGACAGTGATATGGCTGGAGTCATTGTTACACATGAACTGTTTTTTCCTGCAGTATACACATCTTACCTGGTAAACCTGTGGAGGGAATGTTTGTTAACACTAACTAACTGTTTCTACACATACTCCCAGATTCCAGGTTGATGCTGTGCACATAGCTATCCAACTCTTTATGCATAGACTTTGGCCATGTGTTGACCACATGTTGGGGTGCTGTGACATATCTAGAATATTGCCCTCTTCTTCCAACCTGACACACACATATACATGCTTTCCTAAACTGTTATATTATGTAGCACAGTGTGTGTGACAGTGACCAGTGATACTTTATTATTCTGAGAAACTTCAATACTCACAATTCCCTACAATACCAGTGTGAACAGTACCTTTATAGGTTATAATGGTCAGTATTTCTCAGCACAGTGTTCATTTCCGATGTACCTGTGGGAGCAATGTTTGTTAGCACTACCTGACTGTTGCCACACAAAGTTCCAGATTACACATTAAATTATGCACATACATCTCACTCTGTTACTGTACACACTCTGGTCACAGCTTGACAACATGGGATTATAGATAGGACATACTTGAAATATTACTCTCCTAACAGTTTTGGGGGTTGCTACAACGGGTGTGTTGTCATAGATGTTCGACAATCACTTGTATTCCCTGTTTGCTGGCTAAACATTTTGGATCATCCCACAGACTTGCCAGGGGGACAGACAGCAGATATGGGCACATATACTGGACATTCCGGTCTCATCTGTACAGTTGTGGGGTACGATTCTGTATGCAGCCTTATTCCACTCCCAGGATTCAGACCATGTCTTCGTCTGCTACAACTTAAACACTGTCCATCACAGTTGTGTCTGCTATATAGATATTGCTGTATGTCTCCTATCTGCTTTCTGTCTTATTAATCCCCTGTGCTTTTGCATTCTGACCTTGTATTACAACACTGTTATACAGATTTCCTAGACAGTTAAATGTTGTAGGACAGTTTGGGTGACAGTGATGTATAATACCTCATTATTCAGAGCAACTGCATATCATTCTTGTATTTCTGGGCACAGTGTTGGTATCTGACTGACCTGTGGGAGGAATGTTTATTAGCACTACCTGAATGTTCCCACACACAGTACCAGATTCCACATTACTATTATGCACATACATCTCACTCTGTTACTGTACATACTCTGACCACAGCTTGACAAGTTGGGGTGTAAATGGGACATACGTGGCTTCTTAGTCACATAAGGTATTGGGTAGTTGCTAGTGTACCAGCTTTGTTCTCAAAGCTGTGTGTCAATCAGTTGTATTTCCTGTTTGCTGCCTATACATCTGGCGTCATATCTCAATGATTTCCCAGGGGGACAGGTTGATAGGCAACAGACATGGGCCACTTTAATAGACATTC
Source organism: Protopterus annectens (assembly GCF_019279795.1). Lineage (NCBI taxonomy): Eukaryota > Metazoa > Chordata > Ceratodontiformes > Protopteridae > Protopterus > Protopterus annectens. Next base: position 991,818,179 of record NC_056731.1, on the reverse strand, counting down.
TGGACATATGTGCATAGTTGTGGGGTATGATTCTGTATGCAGACTACTACCACTGGCAGGATTCATACAGTGGCTGTGTGTGCTAAAAAAAACTACAGTTCACATCTCACTCGAATGTGCTATTCAGTTTTTGTCGTATGCATTTTCCCTGTTTACTGTCTATGTCTCTCAGTTGTACTAAATGGTCTCTGAGGATTACACCTGTCATATATAGGTATTCCTACACATTCAATTTATGGTGCATGGTGTAGGTAAAAGTGCTTAATACAACAGAACTATTACATGATTGCAAATCTACATTACTGTATGATTCCAGGATATGCACATGCAGTCCAGCAGTTAGACCTGTTTTGTCAGGCTATTACACTTTTGTTGACATACAAACAATATGAGACTCTTCCTGCCATATTCTCTAGTGTATGCAGTACTTGCCTTGAACAATCCAGGTTTTAAACAGGCAATTAATTTACTGCTACTTTTATTTTTATTTCCTATGACAGTAAATGCATGAATATTACTGACCTGCCTCACGTCGCAACCTCGCTAGGCGACTGATGTGGGCCTCCTGGTTTGCAGCCCACTCCACTGCAGCTGTGGGGGACATAAGAGGAATATTAAGCCATACTTATCCATGATATACCTGAGCTGGCAATTATTACTCATATACTGGGGTGATACTTAAACATGACTGGTACATCCCCTGCTGCTCTAGCCTCTTGGATCCACTCCTCCAAGAGGTCCCCCTTACGCTGCTTCAGGTCAGCATAGTGATGCCTAACCTGCTCAGTGGCACTGGTGAGGTCAAGAGCGAGACAGTACCAGGCCTTCGCCTTATATTGGGAGCACTGGTACTGGCCCTGCAGCAGTCTCAGATCATGGTCTCTAACAAGGAGTCCTGCCATGACCTTGGACTCCTGGATGCACCACCACTGTGCCTGAAAGGGCACACCTTCTGCCCTTACTGCCATAGTGCCTGCAAGGGGAAGCTACAACCAGTTATGAGATGTATTCCCGCCTCTTGGGTTTAAGTAGGGCCAATTTCCTGCACTTTTCCATGATTGGCCAGTTTTGAAAAGGCTAAGCTATGGGCAAACCTGCTTAACTAAGGTTGGCATTGTTTAAAGGGGTATACCACTGGGCATAATTAGTTAGCTGGTCTACACATTGATTACACCTGCTATGCTGGCCTGTGCAATGCTTAGCATTACTTACATTAGACTTTGCATTATATTTCCCTTTTGGCATTGATTTGTTATTCACTACATCTTATATACCTGCCTGGTATCTATGATTAATGTGTATGTACACTCTATGGGGTCCTTGTGTTTTACTGGGGACTTCAACACTATATTACAATTACACCTCTCTTCTGGACATACTGCTGTACTCCAGTTCACATATTTATGTTATTTATTGGGTTATGGAAGATATGACTGTATACAGATTCCTTTCACAGGTTTAGTTTGGTTTTACTATGGTGAGGACTTGTTTGCTGATACTTCATTCTTCTGTACATCTGTGATGACTTGGTGGTTAACTACTGTGACTATTGTGTATAGGGTCCTGGGTGTGAGACCTGCATCGCCGTTTATTTTGTTGATGGGCAGAACAAAGGCCGCTGGATACAGAGTGATTAAGGCACTTTTGAGTAGTTGTAAGTGGGTTTGTGTGACAGTAAGCACTGCTAACCTGCCGTTACATCTGCTTACAGAGATTTAGCTTTAGAATTGCTTAACCAGTGTAGGCATTGCTTACCAATGCACAAACGGCCTTAAGCCCGCTTACTATGGCTTAAATATGCTTACTACTGCTTATTTGTGCATAAACCTGCTTACTAGTGCCTTATTCATTATGAGACTGACACCTCACATGTGCATTTACTGCAGTATTCCAGTTCATGAAAATATGTTATTTAGTGGGTTATGCAGAACAAATATTACTCATAATGTGCTTTGCCATGGAAAATGGAATCTGCTGCAGTGGGACTTGAACCAGAAATACCTGCTCGCAAGGCGAATGCTCTGTACATTATACTATTGTTATGCTGTTCACTTTCATATATCTTCCTTGTTATCCTCTTCAACCATTTAAGCTGTATTAACCATAGCTAAGCGATGGGCACACCCGCACACCTACGGTTAGCTTTAATTGAAATTTTAAAAAACAAATAAAGGGTTTCTTCATTTTATTTATGTATACTGCTGCTGTTGTACACAAGAGGAACTGTTGGTGGGGATATGCAGTCACCTATGAACGGTCCCGCTCATTTCATACCCCTTTCTGCTGTTCTTCATTGCGGAGACATGTATATTCTGAGAGTTCTGCTCTCAGACACGCCCCCTGCACTCTTACATGCTCTGTCTAAGCCTAGGAGCTCAGGCAGCACTCCTCATTACTATGCATGGTGCGCTGCCATCCTGCTTCTAAATGGCTGACTCTGTGCAGGACTAAGTTAGTCCTGCATGGACGAATAGTAAGTTCAGGGGTCTATCTTTATGTGCAGTGTCCACATATGTCAATAAATATGAACAGTGCAAGTGTTATCATAAAACATACCGGAAAGCTAAGGCTAACTTGTGTAAATATTGAGTCAAGCTCCTTCAACATCCACTTGACAATATGCAGCTCTGAGAAACATGCTGCATAAGCTAGACCCCTGAAGTAGTTCCAGGAAAAAGTTCCTTCTTATCTTACTCCAAAGATTTAAAGTACTGATAATTTAGTCGTCTAAAAATGCACAATACATTAAAAACGATTACCTTATTTGGTTGAACTGGTCCTGGACAGTGTTATGCATTTGCATAAATCAGAATTATGGGCACAATTTCATTCTTAAAGTACAGTTTTGTAAGCTGAACTTGCAATAAAAGCAGCTATCTGAATGATCACTGCTGCAGCCATCTTAGCTATTGCTGAAATTGTCAAAAAGCTTGAGCTGAGTTGACTAAAAGACAAGTCTGTATTTGAAGCCTGAAATGACCATTGTAGGAATTACAAAACATAAATGTCCACACCCTGACTTAAAAGACACACCAGAAAATAAGGGGGGGGGGTGGAGAGACAGAGTGGATACTGTAGCAGTGATCATAAGAACATTTACTATTATGGTAAGTTCAAGTAACACATTTGCACTATGTTCATCATATTGATCACCACTGCAATAAACTTAGCTATATACATAGCTTACCATAGCTAACTGGAGAAGAGTCCAGGAGCTCTAAAAATGGTCCTAGCAAAGCTTGATCTGGACCTAGAGAGGGAATCAAGCTTATTGTGATTTGTAAAAATATGTACAGAGGGCCTAGTAGCAGCTTCAGTAATACAAACCTTTCTAAAAAGCCATAGATGAGGCCAAGGCCCTGATAGAGTGGGCCTTGACCCTTGTAGGACTGGTTTTATTATGGTGAGTGTGACAAAAGGGAATAGCCTTAGACAACCATTTTAAAACAGTCTGTTTAGATACATGTTGCTCCTTCTTCTTACCTTGACAAGAAATGAACAATTGATCTGAAGATCAGAAAGATTTCATTCTGTCAAGATAGTACCTGAGTTGTCTGTGGACATCCCAAGTTTGGAGTATTCTTTCTCCCTCATTTTTACATTAAGGAAAGAAAATAGGGTTATGGATAGTTTGGCTTAAAGTAAACTTGGATGCCACTTCAGCCCTAAAAGAAGGATTTGTTCTCAAAGAAACCCTGTCCTTATGGAAAACACAGTAGGACTGACTCCCCATAAGAATTTGCAACCCAGGTGCCATCTTGAGATGTCAGAGCAATCTGGAAAACTGTTTTCTATGTTAAGAACCTTAAGTCAGTAAGATTAGTTGATTCAAATGGAACAAGTGTTAGTGTGTCTGGCACAAAATTAAGATCCAGTGGAGTGGCCACCAGTTTTCTTGGAGGCCGTTTATGCAAAACTCCTTTCAACACCATTTTCAAATGAGACAGCATTGAAATAATAGGATCCATGGGCAGACATGCTTAAATGGCCAGTAAATGAACCTTGATAGAGGAATAATAATTCCCATAGGATAGTAACTCAGACAAATATTGTAAAATCAGTAAACGGTTAGCCTGGAATTGATTTTGGTTATGATGTGGGCAGCAACAAGAAAACCTTTTCCATTTGCTAATATATGATTTTCTAGTAGCAGGATTTCTTGTCCTCATTAGTACCTGTAGCACATCCTCAATAAACAGGTGCATAAAAGGAATTAAGACCCTATCATACAGGCAGTCAATAGAAGATGATTGATGTTGGGGTGTATCAAGCACCCCTGTTGTTGTGTGAGTATATCCAGTCTGTGAGCAAGCTTGTTGTAATTGACCCTGGCCATTTCTAAAAGAAGGAAAAATCACAGTAGCCAGGGACAGAAGATGGTTACCAAAATTATCTTTGGGGATTCATTCTAAATCTTCAGAAGTGCACTGGATATTTGAAGGAAGGGTGGAAAAGCATACAGGTGCACTCCTGTCCAAGGGGAAAAAAGGCATCTACCTTCCAGGCCTTCTCGCATGGAGTCCTGGAACAGCATCTTCTCTGTTGATTTTTCAGGGAAGAGACAAAGAGGTCTACTTGAGGAACTCCTCAAAGATGGATCAAATTTTAGAAGAATCCTGGATCTAGTTTCAGTTTATGAGGGTCTGCACTGGTCCAGCTCAGCTTGTCTGCCACACAGTTCTGCTATGAAAGACTATAGGATGCCTATAGAGTGAGATTTTGCTGTGAAGCTATATCCAAATCTAACATGGCTAGTCTGCAAAGGGTGTATGACCTGATCTCCACTTGCTTGTTGAAGAGGTCCTAGGGACAAAAATGGTTCAGAAAGTTGAGTGCCTTGATCAGGGCAATCATCTATTTGATAGTTATGTGCTTGCACCTGTCCTTGATGTACAGCATCCCCTGCATTTTTATCTTTTCTGAAACTGCTCTCCATGCAAAATCTGAAATGTATGTGGTCACTGACTACTTTGGTGCAGGGAAGGAGAAGAGGAGACATGGATTTAAATATATCTTTTGTCTATGCAAAAATATTTCTCTTCTGAAAAACCTCAGCACTGGAATTTGAAAAGATAAAGGGTGTTGATGGTGGGTCCAAAGAGATGTCAGATACCACTGTATCTTTCTCATGTGGAGTGTTGTCAAGGGTATCATGAGAAACATATATGACATGAGACAAAAACCCATGATGTATTCCCTCTCACTGATGGAAAGTTTTAGAAAAAATATATAAATAAAGATCTATTTTCCTGTGAAAGAAAAGCTCATTGAACTGATGTGTCTAGTTGACATTCCAGGAACACAATCTGGTGTGAAGGAGTCAGAAAAGACCTTTGAATTTTCTTTTAGAATCTCAGCTATGTAAGAAATGTCTCACACAGGTAAGAGATTCTTGATACATTGAAAAAGACTCTGAAAAGATAAGCAAGTCCAAAGTGTAAGGCAGAGAAATGATAATGTGATTCAGACACAAAACCTTATGAAATATTGTTTGTTACCAGGAAACTTGGAAGATGAAGAAGAGGTAACAGGTTGTGAAGTGGTAATATTTTGAATTATGCACTATCACAACACATTTAGAAAAGAAAGAAATAAAGATCCAGAACTAGTTTCCTAACATTTTCTTCCTTGGCATTAGGAACATCAATGAATAAACCCCCTTCCCAACCTTGGAAGGAGGAACTTGTTCTATCAATCCTTGGGATAGCATGTGATAAAGAACAAGTTGCAACAATGGAGTCTAATCTTGAGGATAAGGAATGGCCCCTGGAAAGGAAGAATTTCTTCCCACTGCCAACTATAACTCTGATAAATGATTTTCAGAATCCAATTGTTTGAAACAATCTGTTGCCAAAGAGAAAAATGGGGATTCAGACTTTCTGGAACAAAAAAGGGGGCAAGGGTGGGAGGCGATCACAAGATCTCTTGAACAGTCATTCAGATTTACTTGATGGTGCTTGTTTTTGGTGGTTTGAGACTTCTTTTGGAACCCCCTTGCCATTTCTTCTTAAATGTATGTTTACCTGAATTTTGTTGATATTAGGAGATAAAAATATATATTGGAAAATTTGGAAAAGGATTGCAAATTCTTAAGAGATTCCTTGGATAAGCTTGCCCTTCTCATCACACTTTTTGATCACCTCTGCAGTAGAGGGAAACACTAAACACTAAATTTCTATCCAAGGGAGAATTTAAAATGTCATGTTGAACATCATTTGTGACATTCTGAGAATGCATGAATGCTAATCTCCTCAAAAAAGTACAAGTGGCCATAGCCCTAGAAGATATTTCAATAGAGTCATGCACACATTCAAACAATGAGTATTGACCTGTTCAAAAGATGAAACTAAGTTGTTTAAAGCAGAATTTTCCTAACAGGAAGAAACTGTAGATAAAATATCCCTCCTACTTTCAAAATTTGTCATAACAAAATCTTAATGTAGGAGCCTGACAATTCAACGTTCCATAAAAGAAAATTGCATAAGTGAACACTTTTTCCCATCCCTACCAATAATGTTCCACACCTTATTAGAGACAGTAGGATTTGAATTAACTTGTGTTTAGCAGCAGTGGGATCAACTAAAGCTATAGCTGCTGGGTCATGTTTGGGAATAGTGTATAGAAATGTAAAAGACTGTGGAAATGTGTATACTCTATATGTCTTTTCATGGGCAGCTGGCTGACTATCAGGAAAATTGCAGGCAGTAATGTACATATCCTCTACAGCTTACAGAACAGGAAGAATGAGTGTTAAGTTCTAAAAAACTCCTTCTCTAGCAACTAATATTATTTTCTGTGGGAATGGCAAACCTCAATGTTCTTCCACTGAAAACACTAGCACATTCTAGCAATATACGAACCACAAAATTCCAAATAACTGACATGTGAAGCCCAATAAATAATGTACAAGTGCAGTTTATTAATTCCACAAAGCTTTTGGGGAGAACCCTTCTTCAGTGTGTGTATAAATCATATTTACAACCCACACTCAATTTAAATAACATACATTACGAAACAGTGCAATCAAAACCTGTTTCATATTAAACAATTAGACCACTTAAAATGTAAAAACATATATAAAGCAACCCACTTAAAAACTTCATTAATATCTCTGCAAATAACATACTTAGTTGTATATGAACATATAAACATATATTCCCTAAAATATACAACTAAAACAATAAAAATGGGAAATAAAAAGTCATTATGAATGAAAGATTGTATATATAAAAAAATCAAAGAATCGTTTAGCAAACATTTGTTTCCTTCTAAACACAGGTTTAATACTAACCGCTGTAGTTAGGCTCAGTTTATGATCTCTTTTTAATAGTGTTATCCAAACATAATCACGTATTTCAAGGTCATTATTCAAGTTATCACCAATCCTATTTTTGGACCTAATATCTATAACTCTAAAGTGCAAACCACATTCCTGCCCCTTCTCTTCTATATGTTTGACAAGTGCATTGGTGCTTACATTTCTCCTTATTTCTGATTTGTGTTCAGTGAACCTATCTTAACCTCCTAGTGCATTTACCTATGTAGAAAGCAGAACATAATAAATAATGTGCTAAATATACAATATTATAAGTATTACTTGTAGCATTTGTTAAATATGAGCTGCCTTCCTGTAATTGGATGTATACATATATTACTACTTTCCTTACAGCACCTACAGTGATAACAGGGATATGTACCTACTTTATTGCTCTTCTGTTCTAAGCCACAGTGCCTCACATCCTTATAACACAAGCAGAACTTCAAGTTTAGCACTTTTCTAGCTCTCTTCCCTACTTCCAGAAAAAACAGTGGTGAAAGGGCAGCTGGTTCAAGCTGCCTGAATGATAACCCCGGACCAGCAATTTAAGGAGGAATGCATAACTACAATAAACGTATTTCTCAATAGAAATGAAATAAAAAATATTAAAAAATATCTTGTAGCTGCCAAAGGTGTATTGGAAAACGAAAATGATAGATGACAACACCAACAACGCCACCACGGACAACTTAATTCTTTATTAGAACGTAGAACAAATAAAATTGAGATAAAAGTCCCCTTGATTTAATACGATATAACTGTTTCCTGAATTCAGTTTTATTCACTATGTATAGTTCCCCATAAAATTCACAGTTGCATAGACGTTATAAGATGAATACAATAAACCGGCTTGTGGTAGGGAAGCGGAGGAGAGCGCGCGAGCAATAACCAACATAACCAAGCGGGAGCACCATTGGATTAACAGACGCGCGCACCGTATTTCTCAATGGGGGAATCCTGAAACATTGATTGATGAGGTGGTGCATGAAGTCACTTATAAAAATAATTCAAGACATTTTTTTATCTCTGCTCAATGCTGTAACACATGATCCTCATGGTTTTGATTGGGAAACAAATGTGAATACCTCATTCCCCACTTCTCTCATTACCAGGTTCGAATTGGGCAGTTGTAGTGCTCAGGTTATACTTAACAAGAGCGGGGCTTTATTGAGGGAATATATTATGCTTAGAAGTTCATTTATAGAAGGGGAGGTACCCTCAAAAATATATTTGAGGGTGAACATTGTCCCATGAGAATTAATTTGGGCATCTTTAAATGTGGTAGATGTCTGTATTATAAATATATAGCTACGGCTGACCGATTTTCTATAAGTGCTTTAAGATATCCCATCAGGTTGATTGCAAATGAAAGGTCATTGTATATGTTGCTCTTTGCCAACAATGTAACCGTTGGCAAAATGTAACGAAAGTTTCTTGAAAGGATATATATGAACATTTATATGAAATAAAAAAATGCAAAAGCACTAATGCACTTTATGAACATGTTTCTGAGTATCTTAGGCATATTTTAAATTTAAATAAATAAATAAATATATATATATATATATATATATATGTGTGTGTGTGTATATATATATATATATATATATATATATATATATATATATATACATATTTTTTTCCTTAGTGATATATTTTATACTTTATTTCATATGATCATGTCATAATATTTCATAGAAAGGAATTTTAAAATGTTTTTGAATTTTATGTTTCTTTTGTAGGGTGTGTGCTCTTTGGTATGTAATCATTGACCACTTTCAATCATGTGACTTGTTTAAACTTCTCTAAAAGGATTTCAAACTGTGTTTTGTTTGCTTGATGAAGTTTTGGCATTCCTAAAACAAAAGCGCTTATCGTTATTGTAAATCCATCCTTTTTGGTATTTTTACTGGATACTTTACTGGACATTTTTTGCTCAATTTGACTTTTATTTCATTAAAGTAATTTGGATTCACTTGCAGCTTGGATTCCCTGTTTACAATGTATTACATTAGCATGGACTTTGTTTCTAGATGTCAGGACTGTTTTCAGTATTAATTTTATTCTTTTAAAAAATTCCATACTGAGTTTTGATCATATTTGTTCATGTTTTATTATTGACCCCTTATCAATTCCCAACATAGCCAGCCATATGCATAGGCCAAATAGGCGGCCGCCTAGGGCACCACTCTAGCAGGGGTAATTTTCCAGTAATCTGGATGGTGTAGGTAGACCAGAGTCTAGGAACCGGGTGGTGTGTGTGTGTGTGGGGGGGGCACTTTGGAGAACTTTTGCCTAGGGCACCAGTTGACCAAAGGCCGGTCCTGATTCCCAGATATATATACATTCTCTCCTGCTCAAGTTCCTTTATACCACATTCCTGTACCAGACTGATATTTACTTAATGCTTCAGCTTTCCTGCTTTAAATGTTGCTTTTGCACATTTTTCAAGATGAAATAAAGTTCTTATATCATCTGAGAAAGTTTTAATCACTTGCAGTTGTGCTTTCATGTCGTCATCTGATGAACTATACAGTTTTAGATTATCCCCAAAAAAAAGATGAGCATTTTTTTCACTTGGCTGTTTTCTGGGAGACAAATTTTAACCATGTCCTAATCTGGTAAGCAGATGACTTAATGGGTAAAGGGCAAGGCAGGTTCAGTGGTGACAAAGAGTCACCCTGTGATATCCCCCTTTGAATTTCCATACCTGAGCTAATTATCTGTCCTCTTGTATGGCTTATCTGCAAAGTAGTCCACCACCTTTTCATAGTCAGTGTAATGTTATTTATCAATTTAAGATGTATCTTATGCATGTGTAAGCACTTCTTTATCCGTGAATGTGAGATGCTGTCAAATGCTTTTTAGCAATCTAGCCATACCATTCTTTGATTCTTCCTAATTTTACAATTCTGCATTATGACTTTATTTAACAAGAAATAATCCTTTGCTCCATATAACTTTCTTTTGTTACCCTTTTGTTCTATTGAGACAATTGAGTTTTCTTCTAAATGACTATAAACTCTGTCGGCATAATTTTCCGCACATAGTTTATACATTGTCGTAAGACAAGTTATATGTCCATAATTATTAGGATAGCTTAGAGGATCTTTCTCAAGGAGGAGTATCATTTTTTTCCTGTTGTTAACCAGGTTGGTCTCTGTTTGTGATGTATGAGTAGTCCATACTCAAAGCTAGATCTTTGTGTAAAGATGTTAATACTTTTAGCCAGATGTTAGGTATTACATCTGGGCCTGGGATGCTCCAGTTAGGAGCTTTTATTAATTTTGTTTTGGTTTCTCTAGCTGTTACTTTATCTCATTTCATACCCTGTACATTTGAACTTCTTACTATTTCTTTCACAAATTCTATCCAGCATCTTTTTTATGTTCCACAGATTCTTCATAGATATTTCTCCAACATGTGTCTGTTTTTTCTTTTATGGTGGTGTTACTATTTCTTTTGTTTGTTTCCCAGTTGTCATGAGAAAATTGCCTATTTTGTAATTTTTCTTAATATTTATCTGCTTATCATCTAAGTTTTTTTCCTGCCTGTTCTGATATCTTTAGTTTATTATTTGCAGTGGTGTAAGATACATTCTGTTCTTTTCTGTTCTTTTATGATACTGCTTGTTGCTTTTATCACATCTATCTTTCTAAGTTTCTTTGTTGATCTGTTCCCTTTTCTATACTCTTCTAAAAGTGGCACTTATTGTCCTAACTGCTTTATAGTTTTTTTTTTTTTGTTCAATGCTTCCACGATGGCATTTGATTTCGTCCCTTCCTTTCCCTTATTGCTCTGTGTTTTTGTGGTGAGACTTTATCCATTATTAATTTAGCTGTACAGTAATGCATTTGGTTTACTTATGTTATATCACATGAATTTCCGTTAATAGTTTTGAATACTGTGCTCATCTGTTTTATTAGATTTCTAACGTTTTGGGTCTTACTGACTTTCTGTAATCAATGTCTTTCATTTATTTATTTTATTTATTTATTTATTTTTATTTTATTTTACATTTGTTGACCGGGCTAGTCCAGCTGGATAATTTCCATTTTCAGTGGAGGCCCGGGGAGAAAAGCTCCACAGATTAAAATAAAGTTATAGAGATTAAACAATTACAATAAATGTCTGAGACTCAGAAAGTGAGCAACAATGCATACATATTAGTTTAGATAAAGAAATACAAAACAGATAGTACTATCTACGTATTGAGAAAGGCATTAATTGTTTACAGTACAATTATGTGAGAATAGGGTAATTACATATTTTAAAATGTATATACATAATTATAAAAGACAAAGTTTGTATATTTTTTTTTTTTTTGAGAGCAGTAGAAACAGTACAGTCATACAGTCGTAATGTCATTTGTGATCACAGAGAAAGATTGTTTTGAAATAAGGAATTCTGATAGTAAAAAGAATGAAGTAGATTAGTCTGGAGTGGTACAAGAGCAAAGCCAAAAGTTGTTCAGATGTAAAAAAAGTTGTTTTTTAAAAAGATGTAAGGAGCCAAGAGCGGTAATGTGTGAGGGGAGGTTATTCCATATTTTGCCTACTGAGTTGGAGAAAAGGCAGTTACCTGCAGAATTTGTGATCCTGGTTGTGTTGACTTGTAGCTTTTCGGCGGAGCGCAGCTGTTTCAAGTTATTATAGGGGGTCAAGAGGTTACTAAGAGCAGGTGTCTTAGATGGTTGATATAGAATGTTATGTGTTAATACTAGTTGTTGATAGATAAGTTTATTAGGAAGTTCCAACCAGTGTAACTGTTTTAAGTTTATACAGTGGTGTGTTCTATACTGAGATGATGTGGCAAAACGTGCTATATTGTGGTAGGATGTAGACAGTTTCCTAAGGTTGATTTTAGAGAGGTTAGTGTAAATGGAGGAAGCATATAGTAGGGTAGAGATAAGATGTGATTGTGCTAAGGTGGTCCGTGCTTCTGGTGTAAAGAAGGGTTTAATTCTGTACAGTGAACCGATCTTTTTATTAACTGCTTTTATAGTGTTATTGATGTGATAATCATAGCTGAGATTATTATCAATAGTGACACCAAGCAGTTTGGTAGTAGAGTCAGGGGAGATGAGGGAATTATCACTTGCAGTAATAGTAAAGTTTAGTTGAGAAGATTTGTAGGTAGGTGAGAATAGTAAAAGTTTTGTTTTCTTGGGGTTGAGGAGTAGACATCTTTTTGAGAACCACTGTTCGACGGTAGAAAAGGTAGATTGTGTCAGTGACTGGAGTTCAGATTGAGTGGAGGCTGTGCAAATAATGGTGGAATCATCTGCATATTGTATACAGGTAGTGTTTTGGATAGATGATTGGAGGTCATTAATATAGATAGAGAATAAGAGTGGGCCTAGTATAGATCCTTGAGGTACTCCTAAAGAGATGGGTAGTAGAGCAGATAGAGAATTTTTCCATAGTACTGCTTGTTGTCGGTTTTCAAGATAGGATGAGAACCAGGTTAAGGAAGAGAAATCTAAGGCAAGGGATTTTAATATGTGTAGAAGAAGTGCATGGTTGACCATGTCGAAGGCTTTTGACAGGTCTAGAAAAAGAGAAGAGGTTAGTTTGTTGTTGTTACGGTTACAGTTGATGGTGTTGGTAAAGGAAAGTAGTGCAGTAGTAGTACTATGTGAAGGTCTAAATCCATGTTGAGTGTTAGCTAGTAGGTTGTTTTGAAGGAGATGGTTAAGTAGTTGTTTATGTATACATTTTTCCATGATTTTAGCTAGTGGGGATAATAGTGCTATAGGGCGAAAGTTAGAAAGGTCAGTGGATTTGCCTCCTTTGTGTAGGGGTATGATATGTGATATTTTCCAAATTGATGGAAAAGTACTTTCTTTTATGGATCTATTTATTAGGATAGAAACAGGGTAGGCAATAGATTTAGCTGCTACTTGAAGGAATTCAGCAGGAAGTTTATCTGCTGAGGGGGTAGTGGGTTTAAGTTTTTGTAAGAGAGATTGAATGTATGAGGTGGGTATGGGTTGAAGTTTGAGGGGAAGAAGGTTATTATTTATGTTACTTAAGAGCAGTTGCGAAGCATCAGGAGATAAGTGGTTAGCTAGACTTTGTATGGAAGTAGTAAAGAAGGTATTGAAGTTGTTAGCTATTAAAGAGGGATTATCAGGGTCTAAATCCTGTGGGTTTGGTGTAACTACTTTGCCTGGGGTAAGTAGATTATTGATAGTAGACCAGAACTTTTTTGGTTCTTTTTTGGTGGATTGCTGAAGTTCAAAGTAATAATTCTTTTTATCGGAGAGGATATGTTAATATGGCTATCCATCTCAATTAAATCAAGCAAATATTCCCTTAGATAATTTTCTTCTAAACTGAGGGTACATTATTTGTTCTCTCTTTCTTGTGGGTAATCTGCAGAAAGTTCCAGAACATCTTCATGTGGCATATTCTCTGCAGCTGCATACTGTATGATCTGTTGATTTTATATGGGAACTCACTGGCCTGTAACTCCACAAAATTGACTTCATCAGAGTTGCCACTGTTTCCTGCCCATTCCCTTGCTGTGCAACTTCAACTGAAACTTGGAGAATCCAGAGTATCTTCATGTGTCATGTGATCAGATTCTTCCAGTTTCACTTGTTTCTCCATAATTTCCGCACTCATTTTTCCATCATGCTATGATGTTACCCGAGCTGTTTTTCCTACACTATATCCCTCAGTTCACAGGCAACACATAACTTCAGTTTCCTTTTCTTTAACTTGGCCATTACTAATCCTTTTTTCTGCTTTTCCCCTTTGTTTTCTAATTTTTTGTATTGTGAACATTTTCTATATCAACATGCCTTTGCCCCCCTTTCTCTTCAAATGTCTTTGGTGCTGCTGTTTGCATTATTTTTTGCTTTCTTCTTTGTTTAAATATTACCCCATTTTAATTTATTTTTCTTTCCCATGGCCATATTTCTTCTTCTGATGTCTCCGCTACCTGTTTCTCATTCGTTTGGGGACTCATTGTTCTATCATGCTGTGCAGTAGCGTAGCTAGGGTGAGACTAGAGGGGCAACAGTCCCAGGCACAAAGTGTTGGGGGATGAGATCAGCTGATTCTGATCTATTCTAAAAGGCAGTATTGGATTTGTGATCAAACTCGAGTGCTGCAGCACACTGTGTATGGTCTAAACTGTAGCAACTGCTTGCTACATTGCAGCAAACTGCTTGATACAGTTAAAATATATATACATATATTTTAAAGTAAAACATGAGCACTGAACTTCTCTGTGCAGGCAGGTATAAACTGTAGCAACTGTTTAAAAGAAGATTTTTTTTTAATAAATTGTGTTAAAGGAGGGTTGGGGCAGAGCACATAAATGGCACCTGAATGGCTGGGGCTGGAGGCAGTGATATGTCATGCAACCTGCCACTTGGCTGGTGTGAAAATGGAAGTCCTTTTTTTTCCTTGTTGGAGGAGGGGTACATAGATTTAACTTTACTAGGCCAATCCCTTACAGCTTATAACTTTTATTTTGCTTTGAATTTTTATCCATGACATAATGTAAAAGAAGACTATTACCATTCAAACATCTAGTTCTAGTGTATGGGGCAGATAAAAAAAAACATTGCTGACACCACATCAGTGCTAATCAAGGTTCTAAAAAAACATTTCCATGACTTGTGCTATCACTCAAAAGTATTTCACCATTGACCAGTACCGAACACTGACTTTTATCAAATGCACAGAACAGCAAATCACTAATGTCCTTAACCAATTGAAAGTGTCATAAAGAATATGTCAAGTTTTTCTTTAAAAACTCTGTGGGCTAATGTATTCAAGATTTGAATCTGGTTGCCTATTTTAGCACTCCATTCTGCACAAAACCCAGCTATTCTAAACACGGTACGGAATAAGATAATTTATGCATTTGGACCATAATCTTTAGTGTCTCTGGGCTACTTTGCAGAAAACTGTCAATATCAGTGGAGGCTGGGGTAATGTTTTACTAGGTAATCTCATCATCAGACTAATGCTTGGGAAGTACTCAATTCTACTCAGAAATTCAACTTACAGTTTGATAAGTCATGAGAGTTTCTAGTTTCAATGACGTGCAGATACATTAACTGCAAAAGAGAAAACAGTTAGCAACTTTGCTTCTTGCATCTGGAATGCTTTGCCACAAAGCTGTGCAAAATAGTGTCAGTCTTTGAATATTTCATGAATTTCTAAAATCTCATCTTGAAGATAGATACAAGTGCAGATTTCCTACAGATCCTTGGTAGAATACATCTGCAAATACCCTAGTCTATATGTATACATCCTACCTAGATTAGCCATGGATTTTCCATCTGTTTGTGATTCAGGTATTTTATTATGTAATAGCTGATATTATTTTAAAAACATTTATTTTGTTAGGGGGTATATTGAGATATATACAGTCATAACCAATACCTTCATCATCATTGCAATCACCTTCCATTGCTGTCACCATAATTTTTCTTTTGTTCGATTTCTCACTGAATGCATTTCTTATCGTGCAAATGTTGTACTGTTTTAGAGTAAAGAAATGCTTAGATAATAACTATATATGAATATATTTCATTGCTGTCTAGTTATATCCTTTGTTCTTGCTCATGTATATACTGTTATAGGTTGTTGTTGCTATTTTGCTCAGGCCATGAATGAAAATCATCCAACATTTATGACCATTTTGTTACGCAATTAACAAAGAAAGAAAATATAAAAATAATCCGAATTATTACATTTATGCTAACATTAACTGTACTGAAATCTTAAAAAAGTTGTTATATAGCCGAATAATGAGTATTTGTCTATAGTTTTTCCCAAAATGCCTTTCAGTTTCTGTTCTACATGATTTCGTTTAGATACGACAGCCTACATTTTTGAACTCCTTATCTTTTTTATTTCAGCTTCATTCTGATGTGGACAAAGGAGTCGGTGATGTTAAATACACTCTTATGGGTGACGGGGCAGGAACAATATTTACTGTTGATGAAATCACAGGTGATATTCACGCAATCAGGAGTCTCGATCGAGAGGAGAAGACATTTTATACTTTGCGTGCTCAGGCTATTGATATCAAGTCTGGACAGCCAGTGGAGCCAGAATCAGAGTTCATTATAAAAGTACAAGATATTAATGATAATGAGCCAAAGTTCCTGGACGGACCTTATACCGCAACTGTTCCAGAAATGTCTCCATTGGGTAAGGCATAACTTTGTGATTCCATAGGTGTCTGTTTATGAGTAACATTGCCTATTATGACATTTATAAATATACCAGGAACTATGATATTTGAGAAAGGATCTATACCAAGATCTCAAGTGTAAAGTACGTTTTTTTTGGAAAATAATTAAAATGTAACTTTTTATACAAGTGGTATCAGGTAGCATAATCCTCAGGTACCACTAGAAGAGCCCGGAGTGTTAATTGAGATCCTAACTGATTAACATAATTTTATCTTGTCTGAATCTAGCGATGAAACAGGAATCTGTTGAGGAATTTGGAATATTGCAACATAATGGTTTAATCCCTTGTGGTTGTGTCTTTAATGCACTATACAGAGCAGAGCACTTTGTTTTTGTAGGGTAACTATTGTTGCATTTTATGAAAACTGAGCTACAGCATCTTCTTCATTAATATCCTTAGGCCTCATGAAATGCGTTTAACTCATGGTTATGATGTAATTGATGATGCAGATGCACGGTCATTATTATTTTCTAATGATGTAATTGATGATGCAGATGCATGGTTAGTATTATTTTCTAATGATGTAATTGATGATGCAGATGCACGGTCAGTATTATTTTCTAATGATGTAATTGGTGATGCAGATGCACGGTCAGTATTATTTTCTAATGATGTAATTGATGATGCAAATGCACGGTCAGTGTTATTTTCTAATGATGTAATTGATGATGCAGATGCACGGTCATTATTATTTTCTAATGATGTAATTGATGATGCAGATGCACGGTCAGTATTATTTTCTGTGTTGCATTATTGTGTGCTTCGTTTTTTCCCAGGAATTTCCTATTGTGTCTAAAATGTTTGCATATGTTTAGTTTGTTTATTTGGACATGCAAAATAGTGGGTCAGTCATGATTTAGTTAAAATCTGTTTTCTTCAGTAGTGCAAAGCCTTACTTCTGTGATACCAGCATACTAAATTGACAACTGTCCCATATATTAGTAGCCTGGATGGTGGATGGTGAAGCATGGAGCTAATAGAGGCTATGCATCCTATCTTAGGCTAGTGCTTAAGGAATTTGTGATGCTTAGCAACTTCTCAGTGGAGAAAGGTGGTCTGCAGTTGGAAGGTAATATACTTGGGGGTTCTGTAACAAATTGATGTTGGTACAAATGTACAGAGGCTACTTATTGCATTCTAACAGATTAAATGCATTAAAAAGGAATTATTATCCGGACAGTAGAACAGTGATCAAATCTGTGATGCATATTAAGTTAAAAAAACAATGTTGAGTGAAGAGGTAAGAGTAACATTAGACAGATACTGGCAATATGCTGCAAGCATGTGTGGCAACCACCAAGATTAAATAAATAAAGTATCTCTTGTATTTTGCTTTGTTTATGTTCTAAACATTTATTGGTAAGTTCTAGGAAAGCTGCCTTGTGGACCACTTTAAACCTCATTCATTTCCATTTTTGGGATCAAATTAACCTGTCCCATTTGGTTAGAGATTAGCCTTACCCATTTCATGGTTGATAATTATGTAGTACCCCCTAAGGAGAATAACTGGGATCATGCCATAGATAATTTGAGAAGATCTGTGCACTGGCTAAAGCATTTAAGGGCTCACTCTGTCCATTAGTTATACAAGGGCAGTCCTGGGTTAAGTTTCTGTTCCTTATCCATAGATCCAAGCTGCACTTGAATCTGGACAGGGATGAACTTTGTTTTATATGGATGGTAAGTCTATTCCAGTGCAGAGGTATCCTCTGTGAGATATAAGTGCCCCTCCGAACCATTCTGTTGATGTTTCAGAATAGGTTTACATCCATAGACTAAGTATTTATGATGCCATTTGACTTGCTAATGTGCAGTAAATCCATCAGTATTGGGTTAGAGGATGCCTTGTATGTCAGACATAGTTCAGCGCTCAGCAGTCTGTAGGATACAAAGTGTACTGACAGGACTTTGAGTATATCCATGTAGCACATGTTGCTTAGGCCTTGTATCCTTTTAGTAAGGAACTTCTGTGGGCATTCCAGTTGCTGCATTTTTCTGGACAGATACATGCCAAAGAGGACATTATATTCAATGCTTGGCCTAATGGGAGCTGGCTAAAGGGGGACAGTGACATCCCTCTAGACACAATCCCATTGTTTATAAGATATATAATATGGAAGGACTTACTTACAAAGACAGATATGTTGGTGAAAAGTTAGTACATTATCCACCTAAGTTCGCAAATCCCAAACAACTGGGTAAGCTATTAGTGGCGCATTGTTAATGTGATAGTTCCCTGGTACAGATTACTTTCCAAATGATACATTTATGCATTTTTGGCAGTTAGTTTCAGTCCATGATTTTTGCACCAGTTATTAATTCGGGACAAAACTTCATGTAGGATGGAAAAGTCATTTGAGTATTCAATGACGGCTCCTAGCTTACAGTCTTGGGCAAACACAATCAGACAGAGTCCTTTGGTACTGGCTTTTACTTCAAAAAAGTAGTTGTCAAACAGGAGATGTCCCAGCAAAGAAACATGGGGGACTCAACTGATGACTGTTCAGGAAACTTCCCCTATTTTGATTACCTCTGTCCTACCTATGAGCCAATTGGCAATCCAATGGGTGACATTGTTTTTTTTCCCAGTTTATTTAGCTTTTGTACCATGCCTGAGTATGAAATTGTTATAAAAGCTTTGCCAGGTTGTGGTATATGATGTGTAACAGTTTCCTTCATCCATTGCTTTGGTATTTTTTTCAAAAAAATCCACCAAATTGTGTACGCATGACCTGCCCTTGACAAATCCAAACTGAGAAAGATCCATTAGGTTCCCATCCTGATTGATAAGTTCCATGATGTCTTTCCATGACTTTGCATATGATTTTTGTTTATCAACATCATTCTCCTTTTGCCATGCCAATATAGTAAAGGCATCGTATATTTTAGATTTGGATGCTTTCCTTAACATAGACTAATAGAAATCTAGACTTGCAGAATACCTTTACTGCACAATATTTCACAAAATTCCAGAAATAATGGGTTCTGGCTTTATCTGCCATAAAGGCACTAATGTTCTGGAATCATTTCATTTTAGAACCGAATGGTCATAAAGTCTGTGTTTTTGTGAGTGTGTGTGTGTATGCATGTGTTTGTATGTGCACACAAGTACTTGTGTTTCCATGTGTCTGTTCATGTGCGTTCTGACCGCACATGTGAATGCATGCACACGTGTGTCCGTTTGCTTGTGTGCACATTTGTGTGTGCATTACACATGTGCATGTGTGCACAATTGTTTGTGCATCCACATGTCTGCGTGTGTGTGTGTGTTTGTGTGTGTGTGTGTGTATGAGTGGGTGTGTTTGCGTGTGTGTGTGTGTGTGTGTGTGTGTGTGTGTGTGTGTGTGTGTGTGTGTATGTGTGCATATGCTGGTATCTGTGTGCATATATCTAAATGCATGCATGTGTGTGTATCCGTCTGCATGTGTGCATATGTGTGTGTGTGTGTGTGTGTGTGTGCGTGTGTGTGTGTGTGTGTGTGTGTGTGTGTGTATGGGTGTGTGTGTGTGTGTGTGTGTGTGTGTGTGTGTGTGTGTGTGTGTGTGTGTGTGTGTGTGTGTGTGTGTGTGTGTGTGTGTGTATGTGTGTACATGTGTATGTGCTTGCATGTTCGTGTGTGAGTGTGGCAGATGTATATGCGTGTATGTGAGTGTCTCAGTGCATGACTCAATGTCTGTTTTGATCACTGTGGAGCTTTTCTCCCCGGGCCTCTGCTGAAAAGGGATTTATATCCAGTTGGACTAGCCCGGTAAACAAATGTAAAATAAAATAAATAAATAAATAAATATGTATGTGTGCATATGCATGTATGTGTGTGTGTTGCGTGTGTGTCTGCATCTGTGTGATTCCTATGTTTATGTTTATGCATTATTTGTATATGAATTATTAGAATACATAAGATTCTGCAGCAATCGGTGTGCTCATGTCCATTTTGTCAGCACCTCCTTTAGTGGCATACACCTTCAGTTTTCCTTATGACGTTTTCTTTGACCGCAAAGAAATTCCTGATTTTAAATTATCTCGAAGTTGCTCTATTAGTTGCAAAGATCCTGGCAGTCATAGCTAAGCCTGATGGAAATGTAAAAGTATTACCAACTGATGAACTCCAGAAAAATAAAATATTATCTTTTCCATTAGAACTGCTTTGCAAAATGATCATCAAATGTTTTATGCAGAACTAAGATGAATATACACAAATATACAATCTGTTGATATTTATGGGATGACTAATGTTATCCTACAAAATTGTCTTGACCTTTGAAATGTTGATTGTATCCTTAACATCCCATGGCCTTAATTTGTTTCTAAGCTTATAGCATTTAGCAGAGTAATAGCATGATTTTTTTATAAATATTTTTCCTTTGTGCTTCATTTTCTATTGCTTATAGGTTCATAGGTAGGTACTAGGCTATTGGCCCAAGGGCCTACTTAAGCCTAGCTAACAAGATTCCATAGCTTACGCAACCCAAGAAAGATATTTTCCTGTGCCACTGTCCAGCAAAGACACAGAAGTGATCCCCAGGGTGTATTTCCTATTTCCCATCCACTCATCAAGATTTTTCTTGAAGAGTGCTAATGAAGAACTTTGCTTGACATAGATGGGTAGCTTGTTCTAGAGTATAGAAAGTCTCTGGGACAGGAATCTATCTCTCTAGCATGTCCTGTGTATTGTGGTGACAAGGTTTAGGTCCCTAGAGAGTGTAGCTCGGAGGGTTTGGGATTTCTTTAGGTGTAGCTCTGGGTTTGACATAGCTTTATATGTTAGGCAGAGATCACCTCGGAGTAGGCAATATGCTACTGAATAAAGCTGGAGTTTTTTGAGGCGGTCAGTGTAGGGCATTTGTTTGAGGCCAGTAATCCTCTTTGTGAGGTACTTCTGTGGCCTTTCCAGCTGCTGCAGATGTCTTGTGAGGTACATTCCAAAAGGGGTGTTGTACTCTATAATGGGCCTAATGAGTGACGAGTAGAGGGGAAAAATGACCTCTTTTTTTCCTTGATGAGAACCCTTTTATGATGAGGTGTGCCACGTAGAAGGACTTCCTGACTATTGTGGCGATATGACTATCAAAGGAGAGACTACTGTCCACCTGGGTCCCAAGTTCTCTTATCACGCATTCAGTGTTAAGTACATATAGTTCATGGGTACAGAGTTTTTACCAAAGGGGATGACACTGCACTTTTTGGCATTGAGCTTGAGGCCTTGGCTTTGACACCAGGCATCTGTCTCAGTGAGACCCTTCTGTAGGATGTCCACAACATTTGGCGACTTGACTATGGCTCCTAGTTTGCAGTCATCTGCAAACTTCATTAGCAAGAGGCCTTCTCTGTTAGCCTGTACTTCAGAGAAGTAGATACCAAACAGGAGAGGTCCCAGGATGGAACCCTGTGGTATTCCACTTGTCACTGCTTTGAGGTCAGATTTGTAGCCTGCAACCTTTACAGTGTGGGTTTTGTCAGTGAGGCAGTTGGCAACCCATCTTGTGACGTAGGGATTTATACCTAGTTTATTGAGTTTAGCTATAATTCCAGAATGGGCGATGGTGTCGAAAGCCTTGCCAAGGTCAATATAGGCTGTGTGAACCACCTTACCCTCATCCACAGCTTTGGTGACTGCCTCATAGAAGTCGATCAGGCTCAGGAGCCATGATCTGCCTTTCACAAACCCAAACTGGGTGGGATCAGAGTTTGGAGGTTACCAATGTCGTTTATGAGTTCCATGATGATAGGTTCCATGGCCTTGCAGACCAGGCTCATCAGGCTAATAGGTCAATAGTTCTCAGGATCAGTGGTGGCTCCCCCTTTGTGGAGTGAGATAGCTGCTGCTGTGTGCCATTCAGTGGGCACAAAGCCTGATGCAAGGCTATTATTGAACATGGTGCTTAAGTGGGGAGCCAGTTCATTCTGAAGTTCATGTAAAACGCAGCCTGGGATGTTGTCCGGCCCCATGAATGCTGCGTTTTTGGCTTTAGAGAGTGCAGCTTTTACCTGTGTAGTTGTGATTACAGGGACTCTGCATTCTTCCTGTATAGATATGGGCCCTTTAGGGGGTGAGAGGGGGGTAAAGTTAGCACAGAACCTATCTGCCAGGATGTTGGCAATATCAGTTAGTTCTGTAATTTTCGTGCCTTTGTGCTGTAACTCAGACCAGATCTGGGTGTTGCCATCTAGATTTTTGACATAGCTATAGAATGCTTTGTGGTTGTCCTTGGTTTTAGTGGCAATTTTGTTTTCTTAGCTAGCTTTGGAGGATCTTATAAGGGATCTCAGCTTCTTACTGAGGCTGACCAGGGAGCTCCTCCACTCATGGGATTTTACTCTCTTTTTCAACAGTTTCTTCCTTCTGTTGTACAGTTTGTTTATGGTGGGGGACCACCAGATTGGCTTCCTTTTTTGGAGGATAGTGTCTTGGTTCTGTTTGGGATAGCATGATCCATGCACTCGTGTAAGTGCTTATAGAGTACATTTGTGTACGATTCAGCAGTTGTAACTGTATTGTCCATCTGCATGGGTGTCATGAAATTCACCACTTCTGTCTTAAGAAGCATGAAGTTGGCTTTGGAGAAATGTTTTACTGTGGCTTCCTTAATGGGGGGTGGGGGTGGGATGTGGATATCAAAGGTGATAAGCTTATGATCGGATCAGACCAACGAGGAGTTGACTTCAGGTGTGGAACACTAGTCACACATGTTTTTAATGACTAGGTCTAGGATATTATTGCCCCTGGTAGGGGTATGGATAAGTTGATCTAGGGCATTGGAGTTTATGAATTTCAGAAAGTGTTGAGCTAAGGAGTTGGTACATGAGTAGTTTTCCAAGTTAATGGTGGGGTAGTTGAAGTCGCCCATTATTAGGATGTTTGGTTGAACCCTAATATTTTCCAGTACATCAAGAAAAGAGGAGTGGGAATCCTGGAGCATGGTGGGGGATCTGTAGCAAGCTACAATTTGGATTGCAGTTTTGCCCAGAGTTAGTTCCACTTGGATAACCTTGAATGCATTATGCTGAGCAACTAGCCTGGAGATGTGGATATCCTTAATGAATATGGACACACCTCCACCTTTGGTGTTTTGGTCCAGGTTACATGGCTGAAAAGTGTGGTATGAGTTATAGCCTGGTAGTGCAAGGGTGCTCTCTGGAGCCTTGAACCAGGTTTCAGTCACTGCACAGATATCGATGTTCTCCATTTTAAGGAGTGCCTCGAGTGAGTGCATTCTGAGATTTAGACTTCTAGCATTGAGTAGCATTACCCTCAGTTTTTGCTTGCCTGTTCCTGTTATGGTGGTGAATTTGTTATTTGAACCCTGCCTAAAAAAGTCACTATAGGGGCAGTAAGAGCCTTAGCCAGTATCTGGAATCCTAGTGGCGACAGCTGCAGGCCATCTATGGTGAAGCATCGTGGTCTGTCGACCATGTCATCCCAAGCAGACAGTTACCGGATCCCCTTAGAATGACACCAGAAGCTTAGCCAATTGTTGAAGTCAATCATTTTGTCCTTGTACTGCGGTATCATTCTGGGCAATGGCAGAATGCTACTCAGGGCTAGGGTCATACCTGCCTGGGCTACAAGATCGGAGAGCTGTTCCATGTCTCTTTTCATGTATTCCAGGGAGGTACGTCTCAGGTCATTCACACCAACATGGACAATGACAGAGTCATGTTTGTACTTGTTGTGGAGTTACCTGAGTACATGGGTTATGTGGCGGATCCTGGCACCCATCAGGCAGATGACAGTAACCTTCTCCTTGTTTAGCCTGGTGAGTGTGACATCAGTGTGCCTGACTATAGAGTCACCTATGACTAGTGTGTTGGGTACATCTTACACTGCCAGGAACTTGTATACATTATTCCTTGAAAATATTATTGTAAATGCAAAATTGCAAAACATATATTGTCCTGTGTGAGCGTAATGTAAATGTTGCTCATTTCTATTACTGTCAATTTTTGTTGTACTTTTTTACATAATATGCTTATGTTATGTTGCTGCATTGTCTTATAATGGCACAGAAATGGGAAGTGTAGAGATATATAGCTGCCTAAAGCTATTCAGTCATATACTAACTGTTGTCTGATAAATGAAGATTAAGATAATTCACAAAATCCATTCTGCCTGTTACATATTCACCCATTCAGTGCTGAGACAAGGCCTATGATACAGATGTCTTTTACCCTTTACTATGAAAAATTAATATGCATTGAAAGACTTACACGTACGGAAAGAAGTTCATTTTTATTTACTTCAAAAAACATCAGTCTAGAGTGTCACTCTTAGCCCACTCCAGAGATACAAAGAATCAGTAACACATTAAAGAGGTTTGCAATCAGCTTTATTAAACACCTGAACAGCATCATAATTTCTTTGCAACAATCAAAAACTTTAGCAGTGAGTTGGAATGCACACCTGTCTAAAACACTCCATGACTAAATTAACACATTTACTAAAAAGTAACCACAGCCACGATTTCAAGCAGAGTAATACCACTCACTTAACTCACCATGGAACAGAATATAACATGAGAAAAATGGGGGTGGGGTGCCAATACAGCCTCCGTCAAATGATTTGGCCCTTCTTCCACCCAAAACAAACCATTCAGTTCTAGGGTCAGGCCTGGAGGTCACTTCAGCTTTGCATTTCCAAAGAGGTAGCCCATCCCCGTAACCTAACCTTGTATACCACCATTCTCATTATATTCCTTCCTATCCACCTGGCCATCTAAGGTCTTCCCGTCTGTCCTTCTGTACTGGCCTATCAAATGAGACTGCTTTTGAATATTACTTACTAAAGAAAAGTAAACAGAAAATGTAACCATAAATAAACCATAAATAAATAAACCATAAAAACCATAAATTAGTCATAAAAGTCAATACACACATATCTTCACTAATGTGTAAGAGAAACTGAAAAAAATATGTCATTTAATTGTCATTACATCTTTACATAGAGCTTGTATTTTTTTAAATTTGTATTTTACTTTTCTTTCCCAGTCTCAACCTGAACTAGATCGATAAGTGCAACTGTTCTACACCAGTTACATAATACAAATAAGTAAGCAAATAAATCAGAATAATAACTTTTTGAACTATACTCTAGTTCCATTCCTAAACAAAATGATAACTGTTTACACCTGTAACTTTCTACATGCTAATACTCTTAATTTATTTGACAGGTTTAGAGAATTTTGTTCAGAATCATGCAGGATATTTGTGTTATCATAGAAACACAGTTCAAAACAGAGAAAGATGCATTGTCTGCTGACATATGTAGGACATGGTATAGTTGTAGACAAGAAAACAGAAGTGGCAGCTGTCAATTTACTTTAAAAATATTTTAAAGTTCATGAGTTAGAGTGGACAGCATGGGAATAAGTGCCTATTGCTGACTTACTCCCACTGGAAGAGGGAGGTTTTCTGGCTCGCTGCTTGGTAGACACCTAGAGAGAGCATTAAGTTTTACATCACAAGACATAGGCCTGCCAAACACATACTGAACTTGAGCAAGCACACTGGCAGGGGAAGTCAGACTATGAAGGCTTGCATCTTACAGAAAAAAAGTTAATTGCAATGCCTTACAAACCACTTTTATGTTTTATACCATATCTGCATCATTAATATCCCTCTTCTATACAAATCTGAATACTGTCATATATATAAGCAATAACTAGAGATAATCCAGATCTATAAGGAAGCAAAGTAATAGACAATAAAATGTGTCATGCAGTTGGCAGTAGCACTGTGTTGTTAGATGGCAATTTTCTTTTGAGACACATTGTATTAGATATATATAAAATAAGCTTCTTCTTTGAAATCACTGAAGATAAATGCTAAGTAATTGGGAAAGTATGTGATGTAAAGCAAATTATAGTAAATAAGTTCTTCTATTACAGGTTTGAACTACTCTTCATACACATGATGTCTGAGCAGAATACAAACTACAAAGTAGTATATAACAATTAAGCATAAATGTATACATTTAAATAATTCATTATGCCAGAATACATTCTCAAAATTAAACTTTCATGAGGCCTTAATACCCTCTAGAAGGCTATTAAAATGATATTGTCTGGAATTTTTTGGCTGTGCTGAAGTTCTTAACTGTAACAGTTGAAAAGTTACCAGTGACATTCAACAGTTCCATTAATTAAAAGAAAGAAAGAGAGAAAAAAGGAAAAACAGCTGAAAACAACATTGTCGTTTCTTATCCAAGAAAAAAAGCAAATATGACCCAGAACACTTGAAGGATGAAAAAAAGTTTCTTCATCAGAAAAGCAAGTATCCTCATTTGGTAAAGAACCAGGAAATTCTATAGTCTAAAAATGTATCACTTAGAAAGATTTGACTGAGGAGATTGATTCTTTCTTATTTTAATAAAAGAGTTTGTGCTTGGTGTTTACACACTGACTCTGTTTCACTGGCCCTACGGTGTGTGGTACTTTTCTTGTGTGGTTTCTAAAGATTTTCTTTATCAGTTTGAAGAATTAAATGCATCTAATCAATGTCCTCTTGAATCACCTATTGGATATAATGTGGGCTTGTATTATATCCCAGTTTGTTTAAATTCAATAATAATTTGAATCATAGAAGTTCAGTAAAATACAAATTTAAATTATGTATACATCTGAAAGAAATACTGTTGTTCATTTTTACGCCTACCTTAATAATTATTCCTCTTCATGTTCTCATATTGATAGGTTTATAACAAACTTTATAGATAATATTGCATCAAGTAACATTATGGAAGATACAATAATCTTATTAAGAAAATAGTTCTCCCATTAAGAATGAATGGGTGATATTTTGCCTCTAAAAATAATACAAAGCTCATTACCAAGATGACTTTTCTCCTCTTTTTACAAAAATAATTAAATAAATAAAACTTCAGCTTGTTAATTTATTATTAATGGTGTTTTACCATGTTAGATGTAATGGTAAAGCTGACAGATATTCAAATCAGTCTAAGAAAATGTTTAGTCTGAATCACAAAGCAGATTCTTTACTAAAACAATATCATCCCACTTCTCTTATTTAACTTAATATCAAAATGAATGCTTCTAAATTATCCAAAACATTGCTGATTTTATTTGGTGCATTTATCTGTAAATTCCATTCTGGAATTATGGATAATGAGGAAATAAAATGCAATAGCATTTTGCTTAAATTAATTATGTATAATAACACTGTCACACATAATAATCATGTTGTCTTTCTTCTTGATTATAGAAAACTTTTGCTGAGAAAATGCACTTTTCTTCTTAAGAATATTGAACCTGTTACATTTTTTTATAACTCAGCTTCTGCAAGTCTGTCTGAGAAATAGTCATCTTTCTGATCTATTAAAATCTTAAGAGGCACAATTCAAGTATGTCTTCTGTTACCATTTTTTTTTTTTATTTTTTTCTTAAAAGCTGCAAAAAAGTCTTGATAATCTTGTATATCAAGCTATGAGATTTGACAAATTATATATCACTCTACCCTCCTTTCACAACCTGCTATACTATAATAATTCCAATGTTGATATCCTCAACTTAATAAAAATAATTAAAAAAAATAGCCAACATATAAAATTAATTTAGATAAGTCAATAGAGATACACTGTAGATTTCACCCTCTCCCATCTATTACTATATCTTATATGAATTAAAATATTAGGATTAAAATATCATTCCACTATTTATACAAAGCTAACACTGTTATAAAAAGGTCAAAGCTGAGCTACATAACTTAAGACACACTTACATTGAGTATTTTAGTAAGTATAGCTATGGCCATCCGAAACCTCTTTTCCCATTTTTTTGAGCATGATCTATACATCTATCTGTCTGTATCTATGTGTGTGTGTGTGTATGTATGTATATATATATATATATATATATATATATATATATATATATATATATATATATATATAGATAGATATAGATATAGATATTTTTTTAATCTGCTCATTTAGTTTTTAGTTTCACATTTTTTAAGTTGTGCAAACAATTCTGTGTCAAAACTGTTATCCTAAGTTTAGTCTCAATAATCTTTTAGACTCAAAAAAGAAAAAAAAGGTAAAATACTTGCATTTGTTTGCAGAACTTCAAGGATGGTCAAATGGTTTATTTCTGATAACTTTACTTTTCCAGTTAATAATATTGTTAAAGATATCATTGATTAGATCATTAATACATGGAATGGGAATTGTCTTTAAGTCTGTCACTTTTTTTATACAAGTCTTCACTTAACTTCCCAAAAATTCATTTTTTTTAACTTTTGATTTTAGATATTGAAATACAGAAAGTAGACTTGCTTATCCAGCTGTGTGGAGCAAAGGGATATAGCCTTACTGTTCCCAAGACAACCTAAGTTTCAGTAGTGACTTGAGGTCTGGAAGAACTGAGAGGATGGTATGGGACAGATGTGACTATCTGGTCTTCTGATCCTGAGGGGAGGGATTCTGTGCCTCTCAAATCATCAGCAATGGGAAAATGCAAATCAGTCTCTAATAGTCATTGCCTCAGTTAATGGGGTGTTGATAGCTGTGATTTATTTATTTATTCATTTATTTATCCTTTATTGACTGCATTAGTCCCACTAGGCTAGTAGCCTCTTTTCATGGGAGACCTGAAATGGTATTTCACTACTAAGAGAAAGTTGGCTGTGCCATTGGGGGCTTCTACGTTTTGAAGCTGATAGATGGCACCGGATGGTTCCTACAGCAGCAAAAAAGAGACCTAAGGGAAGCAGCAGCATGGAGGAGGAGGAGGAGAGAAAAACTATAGATAGATTGGAAGTGATAAATAAGAATTTGGAGAACAAGTACTCAGTATGGAGCATCAGAATTTAGACAAGTATTTTTATTTGGTGGATGATACAAATGATCAGCATTTAAACATCTCAAAGGAGCAGGAAGTAAGCAAGTCTATCAGAGTAGTGTAGATACCAGAGCTATCATGAGGATGGCTTGCAGAGGATGTCCTGTTAAAAATGATTGAGCAAGATGTTCCAGGTGACAGTTCTGTTGTTTCTTGAGGTAAGACAGCTGATACCTTTTTTTAGAAGTAATGAGGAAGGTAATGTGGAGAAGGAATCAGTTGATGTGGCAGCAGAAAATGTAACAGTTAAAACTTATACTGCAGTGACAGAAAGTAAAAGAGGAAACCAGTAACGATGTGAGGATGTGTCTAGTTATATGGAAAATGCTAATGCAGTAAATAAAACATCTGAAGCAGTGATAGCAGTGATAGGAGTGCCAGAAAACTGTTTTTAAAAGGAAAAAAAAAATGAACTGTGAAAATAAGAACAGAAAAGTGGCAAGTTAATAGAGAGATATGTATGGGACAATTTGGTAACCGTTCTGACTTTTAAAGGTAAAAAAATTCAACCTTTTATACAACCGGGATAAACACTTTATTCTGTTAAAGAGAAAGATAGAAGGACATTGTATAATAATATGATGATACAATATTATTATGTAAATCCATGGGGAAATTTACAAGAAGAAGTGATTAAAGTAATTAAAGTAAGAAAAAAAGTGGCATATCAAGATAGAAGAATGTTAGGATTTCCTATGGTGACTGGTAATAAATAAGTTACCACTAAAGGGGGGAAGGGGGAGATGCCATAGGAAGGGACAACAGAGCATTTTGTATATGTAGAAGAGTGGTAAAACTCTGAAAAATAGCTGCATGAAAAAATCAGAACATCAATGACATAAATAATTAACCTGGGGTGGTGGTGCTGCGGTAGCATTGTTGCTTCACAATTAGACGTTGCACGTTCGATTCTCAGTTAGAGCGTCTTCTGTGTGACGACATGCGTGAATGGGCATTCCTTCGCTGAAGGTGTTGCTTTAGGCCTGGCAAGCCAGCACATAAAAATCTACTGCCAATCATTAGCGGACCGGAGTTCCGCTGTGGCGAACCCTAACCGGGAAAAGCCGAAAGACAGTTGTTTTTATGTATAGATATTAAAAGAATATGAAGAAAGAATATGTGAGAAGGCTAGATAACATTTTTTGTAATATGGGCAATTTGTAATAAAAGATTGAATGAAATGCTACTGAATGGAAAATAGATTTTGGCAGATATACTGGAAAAATAAGATTACAGTTCTGGAAGGAGTGGGGGTCCATTTTGGAAGAATAACAATCAGGATGTTATAAGAAAAATGATAAATAGTAAAACATAAAAATGTGCATATATATATATATATATATATATATATATATATATATGTATATATATATATATATATATATATATATATATATACATATATATATATATATAGGGTCTATATTACCTTATTGAAAACCTAGTGAGTAAAAGCCTGTTTGCCTACCAATAAACAATGAACTATCACATATTTGAATGACCACTTCAGCAAATTTTTTCCTAGAGGAAAAAATTGCTTGGCAAACCAAAAGCAAATTTCTAATCATTTAAAGTGGGGGGCTTCACCCCCTAACATCCCTTAATATGGGGGGCTGTGGCCCACAGCCCCCTAATTAAATATACCAACTCTGAGATTGCATTACAGTAGGGAAAAGGGCAAATTCCTGACAATGGACAAGCGATTTTCCCCCTAGGAAAAAATTTGCTGAAGTGGCCATTCGAAGATATAAGAGTTTGCTGCTTATTTGTTGGCAAACAGGCATTCGCGGACTAGGTTTTTCGATAGGTAACATAGACTCTGTGTGTGTGTGTGTGTGTGTGTGTGTGTGTGTGTGTGTGTGTGTGTGTGTGTGTGTGTGTATGGTTTGAGTTACTGAAAACTCGAACTTCATATGGTCGAGACCTTATGATCGAGTTTTCAGAAACTCAAAATTGTGAAGTGAAATAAAAAATAGAAAGTCAAATACAATGTTTCTGCAGGGGGGGCAAGCACCCCTGCACCCCCACACCCCCCTACTTAAATATACCAACTCCAAGATCATGCTACAGTGGGGAAAAGGGAAATCTTCCATTCTGCGCTATATGCAGAAGCACAGAATGGAAGATTTCCCATTTCCTTGTTATAGTGTGATCACGGAGATGGTATATTCAAGTAGGGAGGGTGCAGGGGAACTTGCCCCCTGCAAAAAACTTATTTTCAACTAAATTAACATCTTTTTTATCAAAACTTTACAATTTTGAGTTTCTGAAAACTCGATCATATGGTCACGAACATATGAAGTTTGAGTTTTCAGTAACTCAACATTCTGAAGTGAAAACGTGTGTGTGTGTGTGTGTGTGTGTGTGTGTGTGTGTGTGTGTGTGTGTGTGTATATATATATATATATATATATTTTTTTTTCTTTAATGTATGCAAATAATGTTTTTTATGTTGTATTATATAAATGACCCTAGTCTTTTTGATAGATACCATGAGATCTTTTACACCTTCTTGAGCTACCACCAACTCTAGCCAATGGGACCTTAATTTAACATCATATACAAAGGATGGCATACTCAGGAGTGCAGTACTATACCTTCCTTATGCTGACCTGTATTGTCAGCAGCCCATCTACCTGGAGTGGGAGTAGAAGCCACAGCCTTTTGCACCAAAGGTGAGTCTGCTACGTGCTGTGTCCCTAACTCTGCAACGAGACATGATAGATAAATAAAAGAATCCAATAAAAAGGCAAAAAAAAAAAAAACAGCCACCGTCACAAAGATGTAATTCCTAGGCAATAGGAGATTAAGAGCTTTATTCTCAAAAATTAAGGAAAATACATAAGAATCTGAAAGATGACACACAGAATCACAGAATATAAATAAAAACGATTTTAATGTTATTGATAACCATCGTCACATACTGAAAACACTCCAATAAAAAACAAAGGAAGCAGAACACAAACAAAAAACATATTAAGTCATTGTTGAAAAGCTAAAAAAATTCATTTAAAATGTAATATTCTCGCACTTATAATTTTGCTAACCTGAATTTCAAAATATAACTGATGAAAATATATTCATTGAAACCAGGTTTTCCAAAGTATTCAAATAGAGCTGCCAAAGGAGTTCTTTTTATTCTATCAAGCTTAATGTCACAAGCTTCTCATCTTACAAATTCATTCAAGTTTTCAATAATAAAAATTAGACAATTGTTAACGTTTCTACAAGATACGCACTTTTTTTTTTTAATTTAAAGATGTCATAATAGTGCTCACATATCTTGTCCTTAAACAATCATTCTGTTTTATATACAAAGAATATGGGGCAGAATAAACAGTTCCTACAAGAAATTAAGATATTTCATCATAATTAGTCTGGAAAGTCAGACATTTGTAAAGATCTAAAATTTTAGACTTATGTTGAAGAATACAACTTCTTTAAGAAATTAGATACACTTTGCCCCATACTTAAGTACCAGAAAGAGTAGAAATTCACTGCTTAAGGAACACAAGGAGTGCAAATTACAAAGAGACCAGTTGAAGTGTACTGAATAATGGGCTTATCTCACCCCCTCCTGTGAAAAACAGGATGCAGTTCTGTCTATGAATAGCAGTATAGGACAAAGTCATCAATCTGCTGAAATATCAGGTTCAACATCCTAACCTTTTGCTACAACATTTGCCATGTGTTATATGCAAATGTACAATTTTATATAATTTACTATCTTGAAAACAAAATGGAAAAGCTAAGAATAAAGACTGTGATTATTAAAAAAATACAATCAGAAAGTCACAGGATGCCAGGAATAGCCAATCTTATGTACAAACAATTAAAGCAGTCATTTTCCTCCTACTCAGCAAGACAGAGGAACAACACACAAACAAACTACAGCGCTGCATATGCTAAATTGAAGACTTGCATGAAAATATCCACATACTGAATAGCTGGCCATGCTGAGTCATCAACGCAAATCAATTGCAGTGATGTAATATAGAAGCAACAGCAAAGGAAATGGTTGTATTCTAATGTTCATGCAAGCTGTATTCATTTACTTTCTTATTACAGTGATGTGTTGTTCAACCAAGTTGCATCTGTAGACACTAAAAGATAGACCATAAATTATTACATGTTAAACAAAAGATGCACCATTGTTAATATATATTGCATGCATTCCACCTTCACACGGAGGACAACACACAGGTAACTAGGGCAACTTCCGAATTTTACAACATAGCCACAACAGTATAGAAGAATTAATGCTCATAGTATACACATCACAGCTCAGAAAAAGCCAAATAATGCAGCAGCCCCAAATAGTAGCAGGGGAATCCTTTGAGATAATGAATGAGTTAATGCATAAAATAAAGGAAAACTGGAACTCTGACAGAGGTTATCTTGGTCAGCCAGTTGCCACCATCATAGAAAGGTTTCATTCCCACCTGAAGGCCATATATTATTCTATATGAATATAAAACAAATATCAAGAGTCGAACACAGCTGGAAAATCACTCTTTTTCAAAAACTCAGGAACAAGCAGCAACGTAAAATAAATGGATAGTTTTATTTGTAAAACGAGTTAGTGCTTTCACCTAATAAGGCTTCTTCAGACTCAGATAGCAAACTCAATTAAAATCACAATTAAATAGCCAAAAGGGCGGGAAATTAAAAATTCCATCAAGGTAATAAGTACTAATGAATCATATTAACCATCAATATAACAATACATATGTACAAGTGACTATCGTACAAAAATCATGCAAATAAATCCTGAACCTTATTGTATGGCTCATATTAAAATTTAATCATATTCATAAAAACAATGTTTATGTATAGGGTCTGAGTTTTCTCATTTTTAAAAAAGGTTTAACAGAGAACATGGTGTTGAGCCCAGGTCTCATATTTGAACGTAATTTCAATATCCAAATGTTCTCCCTACTCTCTGTATAGTTTTTAATGTCCCCTCCTCTGATGTTAGAGTACACTTGTTCAATTATCCTAAATTTAAATGTATGTGTATTACCAAACTCTATAACATGCCTGGCCAATGCATTCGTCTTATATGTCATCCTGATACTATACAAATGCTCACGTATACGATCCTTCTAGCGTCTGTTAGTTTTTCCTACATAAAACGACTCACAGGCTTGGCATGTAGCTAAATAAATCACATGGGTGGTAAGGCAATCTCCCTGAACCTTAAAGTTATAATTATATCTAGTGACAGGATGTATAAAGACATTGTCCAAATCGATGTACGTACAAAAATTACATGATCCACATCTACATGTGCCTAGTGGCAAATTAGTGGAAACTGATGTATGATGTATATTATCACATAAAATATTTTTCAAGTTTTTCTTATTTCTGTATCTGAAACATGGAACTTCGCCTACGATTTCTTTTATGTGTGTGTCTATCATCAAAATGTTCCAATGTGATCTAACAACATCTTTGATGGGTCCTACATCCTGAGTATATGATATAGAGAATGCTGTCTTATTTATACTATTCTTCTCTTTTTGGATATCTAAGTTACCATTATCGGAAAAGTATGGAATTGCTGAATTCTCTCTTAAAAGAGAGATATCCATTGTGCCTTTGGATATGTCAGTGTCCCTATAACCTCTTTTTAATAATTTCTCACCAAGATCACTCAAATCCTTTTCATATCCTGTATGACTTGGGTTCACTAACATTGTTAAGGGACAGGCCATGAGGGTATCTAGATATAACCCAAGTCATACATGCCCCTCCTCGCACTTACCAACTCCCCAACTTTCTCAATTTAACCCATCCATGCCCATCTTACTATTACCATTATTATTCCTACATGACCCTCCTCCAAACATGTCTCTGGACAAATTGGTTTGTTCCCCCACACCCCCTAACTATGTCTACTAACTCCAGGATCGCACTACAGTGGGGAAAAGGGCATATACATTTTATTTGCCCAAGAGTACTTACATTCAGTGAAATGTGATTCAATGAAATGAGATTTCAGTGATTTGAGCGTTCAGCGATTTTTTCAGAGTGAGTTGAAATTCAGTAAAATGAGTTTTCAGTGAACCAAAGTAGACCTATATATATATATACACACACACACACACACACACATATATATATATATATATATATATATATATATATATATATACACATATATATATATATATATATATATCGGTATGTCTCAGATTGGTGGAAATTAAAGTGCTTCTGTATCTGAATGACTGTCTCCTAGTTGATCACCCAAAGAAATCACTACTTTAAGTAACTGCCTACCTGTTGCCACTGCTTTGGTTTCTGAGAATGTCATTGAATATTGTGAAGTCCCAGTCAAAACCATCACAGGCTCAGATTTTCATTTGATGTCATCTACCTGGACATGTTACACGTAACCTGTATGGTTAGTCTCCCCCAAGCCAGGATCTCATCTTTGTAAGCTGTAGCTGTTTCTCATCCCTCTTTTCCCTCAACCATCGGCATTTTATTTCAAAGAATTCTACGGCTCATAGCAGCAACAGTTTTCTCTTAACTTTCATTAGGTATAGTATAACCCGCTGTAGTAACCACCACAGATCCAATGACACAATCCAAGCAGCTGGTGTAATAAACAAAAGTGGAAAAGAGACAATACCAAAAATACACATAAGGACTGAAGTGTTCAGTGGAACTAATATGGTAGTCTTGAATGAAGTAGTTTACAGCTTGAACAATTTTAACATATTCAATTTTAAGAAAATTAAACTAGAAGAAGAACACTTTAGCATTTTATCAAAAGGGATGACAATTGTGCCTAAAACAAGGTTTAATATAGCTGACAACATGATTGAATTTAAATTATATCTAAGGAAACTAAATTTAGCCATTCATTTTCATGACCAAACAGTTAGTTCTGTTCAGGTACACTTAGGAAGAAAGGTGCATTTATTCCACCTATACACCCCATTATAGCTACCTATGAGAAGGTTGTTACCAAGGAATTATACAAGCTACAACAGAGGACCAATCAGGATAGGTACAAGTATAATTCATCGGTTAAAGAAAATGAAGTTTTGAAGCAGCTAAGATCAGATCATGAAATTCGAGTTATGAAACCCGACAAAGGGGGAGGGGCAGTGATATATGATTCTATGGAATACACTAACAAAATGTACAGAATAATACATGAGTCTGGGAATTATGAAACTGACTCCATGAATGAAATTCATATAGCTTATAAATGTATAGATTTATATTTGGAAGAATTTCACTTGGACAACAGAATTACCACTGACACATTCAATTGTTTTAGGGTAACATCCCCGGTAATAGACACAATAGTGGGTATACCAAAAGTACATAAAAATTTGTTGGACCCACCCTTCTGGCCAATAGTGTCTGGGAGTAAATCTAAAACATTTCCTATAGGAGTAGCCATAGATCCTTGGTTGAAACACATTTGTGAAAAATTTCCTGATATTATCAGAGACTCCTGGGATATTCTCAGTAGACTGAAACCTACTTTATGGAGCAGGGAACTAGCATTTCTTACCATTGATGTTATTGACCTCTTTTCATGCATCCCAAAGGATGAGGGTTTAGAGATGTTTTCCAGCATATTAGGAAATATTCGGGGAGTGCGTGGGACAGGGTCCAACTTATAGTTGAGTATATGTCCATTGTGTTAGAAAATAACTACATTTACTCCGAGGGGGAGTATTACAGGCAAACCAAGGGTGTAGCGATGGGGGCAACTTGTGTATGTTAAATGTTATACCAGATTTCTGGATGAAATTTTTATTTTGTGGGATGGACCCCTCGGAGAGATAACCAATTTTGTACGATATTTAAACAGTACTAGTAGTTTTCTTCGATTTACTTATAGTAGTAATCAATTAGGAATAGCCTGTTCAGATACTTTGGTTTCACACACACCTACAGGATTCAAATCCCAAATCCACAGGAAGGATACGTTTAGAAATTCCTATTTGGAATATTCAAGTAACCATCCCAGAAACCAGATGCGAAGTATACTAAAAGGGCAGTGTATTAGGGCTGCCAGTATGACCTCCCTGTACAAAGAAATGGTTCAAGAAATGGAATTTATTGGAATTTTCATAGGTTCATAGGTTCATAGGTTGGTACTGAGCTATCTGCCTGACACCATGCATCAGTCTCATTTAGGCCCTTCTGGAGGATCTCCATGTTGGCCGGAGACTCTATTATAGCACCCAGTTTGCAGTCGTCCGCAAACTTAGTCAGCCACAGCCCTTCCGTGCTTGCCTGTACTTCTGAGAAGTATATGCCAAACAGGAGGGGCCCCAGGACAGAGCCCTGAGGCACACCACTCATTACTGGTCTGGATTCGGACATAGATCCTGCTACTCTTTCTTTATGGGATCTGTCTGAGAGCCAGTTTGCGATCCATCTTGTGACGTAAGGGTTTATGCCCAGGCTGGTGAGCTTATCAATAATACCTGAATGGGGAATGGTGTCAAATGCTTTAGCAAGGTCAAGGTAAGCCATGTGCACCTCCTTTCCCTTATCTGTAGCCTGAGTAACTGTCTCAAAGAAATCCACCAGGTTCAGGAGGCATGATCTGCCCTTGACGAAGCCAAACTGTGTGGGGTCCAGCGACTGGAGGTTCCCAATCTCTCCATTTATGAGTTCTATAATGATTCGCTCCATAGCCTTACAGATCAGACTGGTCAGGCTTATTGGTCAGTAGTTCCCAGGGTCAGTTATGGCCCCACCCTTGTGTAGCGGGACCACCACTGCTGTGCGCCATTCTATGGGCACATATCCTGTGGAGAGGCTGAGACTGAACAGGGTATTAAGATGCGGTGTTAATTTCTTTTGGAGCTCACGTATGACACAGCCTGGGACACCATCTGGTCCCATGGAGGCAGTGTTTTTAGCTTTAGATAGAGCCTTGTTAACTAATGTATCAGTAATAATTGGACTTTCACAATCCCATAGAATGGTAATAGGCCCTGTAGGTGGTGAGGGGGGGGATGAGAAATTTGCACTGAACCTGTCAGCCAAGATGTTGGCAATGTCAGAAGGGTCAGTGTATTTTCTTCCATTTTGTACTAGCTCAGAACAGACCTGAGCGTTGCCATTTAGGTTTTTGACGTAGCCATAGAAGGCCTTATGGTTATCCTTGGCATCCTTGGTAACTTTCTTTTCAAAATTAGCTTTAGCTGACTTGATGAGGGTCCTCAATGTCTCACTAATGCTGATCAGGGATGATTTTTCTACTTGAGATTTGGCCTTATTTTGTATAAGTCTCCTCCTTTTATTGTAAAGTTTGCTTATGGCTAGGGTCCACCAGACTGGTTTCTTTTTGCTTGAGGAAGAAGTCTTGGTTTTATTTGGGATAGCATGGTCCATGCAATCCTGAAGATACATATAGAGTGCCTTGGTGTAGGATTCCGCATCCTGGATATCATTATCCTTCTGCAAGGGAATAGTAAAGCTTTCCACTTCGGATGCAAGTAGTTTGAAGTTTGCTTTGGAAAGGTTTTTGACTATGGTTTCTTTGATTGGGGGAGGTGGAGGAGTGAGGATGTCCAGGGTTATCAGTTTGTGGTCGGATCTGACCAAGGAGGGGGTGATAACAGTTGTGGTACAATGGGCGCCCATATTTGTGATAATTAAATCCAATATGTTGTCCCCTCTAGTGGGGGAACATACTAGTTGTCCAAGGGCATTTGAATTTATAAATTCTATGAATCGCTGAGCATAGGAGTTGGAACATTGGTAGTTCGCCCAGTCTATACCAGCGTAGTTGAAATCACCCAAGATTATGGTGTTGGGTTGGACCTTTATATTTTCCAATGTCTCAAGGAATTTAGAGTGAGCATCTTGGGACATGGTGGGTGATCTATAACTGGCTACGACTTGAAATGTGGTTTTGCCTGCTGATAGTTGCACATGGATGATCTCTGGGGCATCATGCTGCGCTACTAACCTGGAGATATGGGTATCCTTGATGAATATGGATACACCTCCGCCCTTTATACTGCAATCAAGTAACTGAGGCCTGAAGGTATGATATGAATTGTAACCTGGCAGTGTTGGGGTGCTCTCTTGAGCCTTGAACCAGGTTTCCGTCACTGCACAAACATCAATTTTCTTCATGCTGAGGAGAACCTCGAGTGTGTGCATTTTGAGGTTGAAACTTCTGGCATTGAGTAGCATTACCCTTAGTTTTTGGTTACCTGTGCTGGTTACGGTGGTTGGTTTGTCATTTGAGCCTTGCCTAAAAAAGGCACTATGGGGACGGCAAGAGCTTTGGCCAGTATTTGAAAACCTAGGGGTGGCAGGTGCAACCCATCTCTGGCAAAACAGCGAGGCTTGTCTATCATGTCATCCCAGGCAGACAGACACTGGATCCCCTTAGAATAACACCAGAAGCTTAGCCAATTATTGAAATTGATCATTTTGTCTTTGTATTGTGGTATCATTCTAGGTGAAGGTAGTATGCTACTCAAGGTCAGGGTCATACCAGCTTGGGCTACATGATCATAGAGCCCCTCAATGTCTCTTTTCATGTAGTCCAGGGAGGTACATTTTAGATCATTCACACCAACATGTACAATGACAGCGTCATACTTATACTTGTTCTGGAGTGACCTAAGTGCCTGTGTTATGTGGCGGATCCGAGCACCCGAGAGGCAGCTGACAGTAACCTTCTCCTTGTTCAGCCTGGTGAGTGGAACATCCGTGTGCCTTACTATAGAGTCTCATATTACTAGTGTATTAGGTATGGTGTTTTGTCTTAAGGGCTGTTGTGAGGCACACTGCTGAGGTGAATTATGTGTTTTCTGGCTTGTGTTTGGGGGTGCAGGTTGCTTGCTTGTCTGCTTTGGAGGGCACTGTTTCTTTTTCAGATTGGTACCTAGTGCCTCCGAATATGTTTTTGTGTATTTATGCGTATGTTTTGCCGGTGCTTGTTTTGTAGATTCAAGTGTGACAGGTGGTGTGATGCAAGTGTGTCCCTTATCCTCTTGACTGTCTGTTACAGTCATGGGTTGAGAGTGCTTAGCCTCCAGTCTGGCTGCGTATTTGCATCTCTCACAAGTGTTTGTGTCTAGAGGTAAGAGGAGAGGGTTGTCTGTATACATGAGGCAGTTGTGACCCTGCATCAGGATGCCCAATTCCACCAGATGAACTGGATAATACACCTGAAGCTGACCTCTGGACATGCTTTGAAGAGTAAATTGAACTTAAGTCCTGCGGACGATCGCGGGTCTTATGCTGTATTATAATAGTGCTGTCTAGGAAATTTGGAGAATAATAGTGCTGTCTAGGAGATTAGGACAAGTGCTGATTTCTGTTTTGCAAGTGCTGCAATAAGAGCAGCTGATCTGAAGCACTTGAGGCTTGCCTAGTTCTAAGGGAAAAATTACAGTGCAGACTTGGTGGGGCTGGGAATAGTATAGCCCAGGTAAACGGCGCTGCCCAACGCTGCTCTGTTAGCAAGACCACGCAAAATGAGAGTTGCAGGATTTTACCTCTAGATAAGTGAGGAAAGTGAGTACAAGAGCTGTTTTTCTCTGAGCAAGTGAGAAAAGTAAGTACAAAAACTGTTTTCCTCTAGGTAATGAGGAAGATAGAGTGCTATTGTAATCAGTAGCTTATTTAGTGCTTACGAGTTCTGAACAAGTGCTGAGCATGAACAAGCAAATTTAAGTGCTAAAACTAAGAATCTGTATCTGCACTAGATGAGTTATAGGACAGAAACAAGTGCAAATACAGGCTTTCAAATCAGAAAGTTGAGAGAGATGGAAGAAATTGCCCAAACGGCCAATAACTACAGATTCTGGGCCAGAACCACTACTTATGTGGTAGACAGGTTACCTAGTGCTTACCACTCCCACTGGTAAGCTAGAAGGCTTCCCTTCAACACAGAAAGGCTTGGGGGACTCAG
This sequence comes from Protopterus annectens, assembly GCF_019279795.1. NCBI lineage: Eukaryota > Metazoa > Chordata > Ceratodontiformes > Protopteridae > Protopterus > Protopterus annectens. The sequence continues at coordinate 991,776,866 of NC_056731.1, read as the reverse complement.
AAGCTTACATACAGTCCTGGATACAGAAAATCTGTATCTGGAACACTAGTTACAGGAAAGGTAGGAAACAGGCTTACAGTTTTTTTTTTTTTTACAGAAAAGTAGCAAAAACAGTAGTAAAAAATAATTCACATGCAGTGCAAGCTAGCACACTTCAGTATGCAGCAATATTTGACCAAATACAGTTTAAAAATGCAATTAAATAAAAAAGGACTAAAAGCAAGTACAGAAAGAGTTTATTAGGTAGAATGTGATAAAGAGATGGGACGGGGGAGTGTCCCAGATCAAATCTACAGTGGGGCGGGCAACTGCAAAAGCCACCAAATTTAAACTACATACCAAAAATAGGGAGGGTGGGTGGGACAAAACAGTTTCAACAGAGATCTAAGCAAAAACTAACAGTACAAACTTTAAAACCAAAAAAATATTCTCAACTCTGTATATTTGTCGATCAGTCTTTCAGAACAGTGAGACAACAGTTTCAACACAGATCTAAGCAACAATTAAACTCTATAACCAAAAAATATATAGTCAGCTCTGTATAATTGCAGATATTTAGGGAAAGAGGATATCCCAATGGCCTTATATCTGATATCACCAGTTATGTAATAAGTGAATGGGGTAAAAGCTACAGACCCATTTTAGGATTGTATAGCTTTCAGGTGAATTCTATGAGAAACAACGAAGGGGACACTAAGTATAATTGGGCATGTTTTTTAGAATATAATCAATATGCTCAGTGTGTAAAAAACATAATGACATCTAATTGGAGTATTTTAAAATCTGTGGATGGGTTGGTTGACATGTTAGGAGAGACACCTATATTTGTGTACAAAACAGGACTAAACATCAAAAACAAGCTTGAGTACCCTTGACAACTGAAGGGTGGGTAAATAGGGATAAGCACACCACCAAATGTGGAAGATGCAAACAGTGTCATTTGATATTAGAAGGCGATAGTCTAGTCCTTGAAAATTTTAACAGGATAAAGGTAATATTCAAAAACGGAAATTGCAAAACTAAACATGTCATATATTTAGCAAAATGTTTAGAATACACAGGTTTTTTATGTCGGAAAGACTGATAGATGTTTAAAAAATAGAATATATGACCATCTGTACAATATCGATCGTAAAGAAAAGAACAATGCTTTATACAGAAACCTAGACAGTAGCAGGGAATGTAAACATTTTAGGGTTGGTATATTAGAACAGGTCAGACCTAATCCAAGAGGCAGAGACATTAAGAAGGTACTTGCTGAAAAAGAAGTGAAACGGCAACTACTTCTTAATGCATATATATAACTATATATATATATATATATATATATATATATATATATATATATATATATATATATAGTAACAACCTTTCATAAGTAGCAAACAAATATTCACTTTATGAAATGACATTTGTACATATTTGTATATAGAAATGTTATTGAAATAATAGTTTTTTTTTATAAATGTTAGTTCAGATTAGTGTAAAATGTTACATGTATCTTTAAATAATGTGAATTTTAAAATATGACTTCTCATTGGTTTATTCCCAAAGGTGCCTTTTTTGAAAGGTTATTTTAATGACGTAATGTAACAGTATGGCATTCTGATGAAGTCCACATTTGTAGTGGATGAAAGCACTAAATCCAAATTGCTATACCAGTTTTAAAGTTTTTATTATATTAAAACTTTCATTTATTACACCAGCTGCTTGGATTGTGTCATTGGATCTGTGGTGGTTACCATAGTGGGTTATACTATTTGTTAGTTATTTGGTTGGACTGGTGTGTATAACCGCTCTCACTTAGTTATTTTTATTTCATAAGGTATCACATGAGAGATCTTCAGTGCTTGATGTGGATCCAGTGGCATAAAAATGTTAAACACTTGTCTCTTCCAGTTTGAATTTTCTGATTGTGAAATCAGCACCTGCATTGATGGTTACATCTGAATAATATTTCACTTTTATCCTCTCTACTCCAGTGTGTTAGTCATCATGTGTATGTTTGCTTTGGACTAAGAGCAGCAGTATTTAGGGGAGATAGTCAAATGGACTTGCTCATATTAATAGACCTCTCTGCACACAAATGTCCTGTAGATGAGTGCAGTCTTCCTAATGTTGCATACTCTGCAGGACCTACTTCCATAGGGATCTACTGTAATCCACTCAGACAGTATGGTATTGAACTGGTATATCAGAAAACAGGGTAGAACTCCTTACTTTTATTCCTTGTGCCAGCAGTCCATGCATCTATGGGAGTGGGCAATGTCTGCTTAGGATTTTCTTATAAATACAAATCACTTATCAGGTCAACTGGTATGTGGAGAAACTCATCTGGTGACTGCTGATTCATCTGAAATGGTCACAGAGTCAGTCTGCAGCAAACATTAATTTTTTACTGTTGAGACAAGTTTGTTGTGACCTATTAGAAAACAAACTGACAAATGAAAAACTGAAGGAAAGAACACACTGTGAATAAGCACCAACACTTCACTCAGCTCGATGAAGAAATAAATATAAACAGCCGTTTTTATTCACTTTAATACCAAAACAAAATTTGTTTTGGTATTAAAGTGAATAAGAACGGCTTTTTATATTTATTTATTCATCGAGCTGAGTGAAGTGTTGGTGCTTGTTCACAGTGTATTATTTTCTTTGTTGTGACCTATTGGCATCCCTGGCCAGTGCCAAATGAAGTACCGATTTCATGCATATCCATCTTCAGGAACAGACTCCCTGGGATGCTATAGTCCAAGACTGGCATCCAGGACTTCTTCATGTTTTTACCTCACTTCCTATTTTGAAGAAGTTGATTTATTCTATTATTTATTTACCATTTGTTGACTTGGTTTGTACACTGCTGTAAAAACTAATTTCAGGCATGACCTGAATGAAGAAGGCAACAAATAAAAGCAGATAAACAAAAAAAAAATGATAAAGCATGCAGCAATAACATCATACAGTGAGAACTATATACATTATCCTGCAAACAGAGTAAAAGGTTAAATAGCTGTATACATAATGTTGCACAGGATATGACTAGAAAATATTATAACAGCACCTTACAGTTTTTTGCAGTTCTAAGTACTGACCAAAACGTTAGCAAAATACATGGAAGAAAGTAAGGCATTTACAGCAGAAAAGTTTTCACATGAAAGGCCCTGAAGAAGGTCAAGTTGTACAAGGCCAGAGTAATTCTCATAGCTACTGTATGTCCCCAACAAGTCTATTATTTCTGCAGTGGACTCACCTTCTGGATAAACCCTTGTCCTCAGACCTCAGAAAGTTCTCCTGTCCCATCTGGCCAACAAACCTCATTCAGCCGTTCTGTCCCTCAGCTTTAATGTATGTATTCAGTTCCCCTAATGGCCAGTGGCCATTGACTATAATTTCCTTCTCAGGGTGTTCCAGGTCATCACTGTTAACCAAGGGCTTTCCACCAGAAAGGATATAGCAGTAAAAAGATAAAGTATTTATTTTAATGAACCACTAACCTGGAATTTGATCCTTTTCAATACAGTTTTTGGATCACATATTTGATCAGAGTAGTAGCTATTCCACAGCCAAAAATGTATTTAGTTGTAATTCTAAATGTTCTTCTTTGAATGTTCTTCTTCTTCAGAAGTTTAAAAGTGTGTAAAGCTTTACTAAGATGTACTTTTCTGATGAATTCTGCTTCTGAAGAGCCAGTATCTTCCTTGAACATCAAATGCATGTTGTAGAAACTAACATTCTCTCCATTTTAACCAGGAAACATAGTTGGTTTAATAGTATTTCCTTCAAGTACACTTTCTCTAGAAGCAGGGATGCCAGCAAGGCGGGTTTTGGAACTTCAAGATCTTTCTTTTAAACTTCTGTGTATTATTTTTTAGAAATATAATGAAGTTTATGTATTAATACAAACTATTTGGTTAATCTCCTATCTTTACTGGAAACATCCATGGGATGATAGGTATCTTTTTATCAAATAGTTATTGATCCACCAACAAGCTGACTGCTAAATGCACCAAAACATCACAAGACTATAGTTTGTTTAGATTTTGCCCTTATTATAAAGTGCCCCAGGGTGACAGAATTATCTGGAGCTGAGTATCATAATACTAATCAGTACTTTTACAAGGTGGTTTCTTGAAGCTCGTGTTAATATACAGAGGAGCAGCAAGATGTTATACACATTTTTAAATTTAAAATTCTATAGTCATGGTACTGACAATGTAACATATTATTCAATGTTTTTACTTCAAGCTCTGTGATACAAATATCATGGTAGAGCCAAGAAGATGCATCTTGGTCACCTGTTAAAAGTTATGCCCTCCCCCCTTTTTTAATTTTATGAAATATTACATCATTATTGTAAGTTGCGTGCATGACATAGAAAAAAAAGTGGTATAAAATATGTATAGATAATTAGCACAACAAGCGTGGGTATAAATTATACAGTGCACATTCTGGACAAATGAATACAACAAGGAATCTTCAACATTTGCTAGATCTGTGCATATAATCAGTTAAAGAACAGCTGAGAACAGGTGCATATCTGATTAGCAATGAAGATTCTGAATAAAAATGTAGAAACCAGGGAGCAGCAGGGAACAGTAGAAATGGAAAATAAATGAATGTGCCAAGCTACAGATGAAACACATCACCAGACTGAGGTACAGATAATCTGATTTTATCTAATTTCAAAAAACAAATAAGTAGATACTGTTTTGTAATTAATACATGTACCATAGGTAACCAGAAGCATAAGAGGAGGAGAAAGTCCATGCTGTTGGTAAATTGTCTCACCATGTTCACTTAATATAGAATGAATAGCAGTGACATTGTATGCAAGAAAAACAGCTGATGCTGAACTTGTAGATTTTGTGATGAGCCAGTCAACACACATACATGCATGCGCATGCGCATGCACAGAAGCACACACACACACACACACACACACACACACACACACACACACACACACACACACACTTTTGTGAGCACACACACATGCACACACATGCATGTACATAAATAACATTATTAAGATTAGTAGCAAGACTAAAGAAAGACGAGTAGGAAATGCGTGAAGTGGGGTAGGAGGTGTTTGTGAAAATAATGTTTAAAAATTCTGACGTTTTTACCTTCAGATACATAGACAAAGCCAATGATAATAGTGACAAAAGTCTCAAATCAGGGACATTTTTTTTAAATGTTACTAATACTGGTTTAATGATTGTCCAAAATTAAAATTTCTAGGCTGTGTATTTGGAGATGATTTCTGGTGATGCAGACAGGACGGACTGGCTTACCTATGCATGTGGCTATTTAGAAAATATTTGCTGGAGTAATGGAAACAGATTAGTAAAGAGACAGAGGTGTTATAGCAGAACCATACTTGGCTATCCTAGTGCCCAGTGCAGTTCATAATTCAGGTGTCCCCCTCAACTTTAATTTGAGGAGAGGAAGATTAATGTCCCTCATACATGAAGTGAAAAAGACATTTCCTTCTTAAACTTTTGCAAGCTGCTTGCTTCATCTGTAGCAGTTGATGTCCTGCAGCTTATACCACACACAGTGCTTCAGGCCTGATCACAAATGCCTTATCAGCTTTAATCTGTACTGACAGATCCACATCTGCAAGTCACAACCACTGACACATTGTGTCTTTTCTACCAAAAAAGTTATATCTCTGATTATATAGTAAAGGTTCACTGAATAATCAAGGCTTAAAACTTGTATGGATGGAAAATTAGTGTGACAGTTGGGCAGGTGCAGAGATGACTGAAGATTTGTTTATGCACGGCCAGAGTAACAGGGAGAAATGTCACTTAACAATCAAAGGGAGTAAACAGCAAGATAGCAGATTAGTTTGTTAAGATTATAAGAGTTCTGGGGATCGTAGATCAGGAAGACAAGGCATGGTGCATAGAGAAGGCCTGGTTGCTTGATCAAAAGCTATATTCAAAGGCAGATGGAGGCAGAGAGGAATGTGGTTAGGAATTAAAGACGATAGTGAGAACCAAGTGGTATGTTGATTTTATATAGTAGGAAGGATGGGTTATAGAGCATAAGTGATTTCTCTTACTACGTGTGTATGTCTGGTCCTTAGCTGCAAAGAAGAGTTCCTTGAGGTCACTAATTCATACATGCATAAAGACAATCTTAGCAATGTGAATGGCAGCACTTTGTTGTCAACAGAGGGGAAGGTCCAAACCAAAAAGCAAAAAGATCACATAGACAAACCAATTAGTAAAAACTACAAGAAAAACCTAGCCAAGCTAGAGTTTTCACCATGTGATACCTTAAACCTCCTGTAAAAGAGGCCCATAGGATATACGCAAATGACCTCTTAAGAACAATAAGTGTTTTATATATATGGCTACTGGATGTCCATGACTTTTTACATTTTCTTTGTGGATACATTCAGGCCAATAAAGCCAAAGCCACTAGCTGTGGACATGCATGTTTTGGCATTCTTATGACCTTGTCAGAACAGCATACATGGACTGTCTGGTTATACTTCAGAAACACAGGATTTTTACACCCAGCTGATTATTTATAGCTGAAACACTTGATGGCCTTAAGGGGTCATTTGCATATATCACACGGACATATATTACAGGAGGTTTAAGGCATCATGTAGTGAAAAATCTAGCTTGGATAGGGTTTTTTTTGTAGTTTTTACTAACAAAGGAGAATGTGGATGAATCATGTAACACTACTTACTCACATAAAGTTAATATTTGTATATACTCTGTTCTGATAGTACCCTCTATACCATCCTTTACCTCTCTTCTGCAGATTCTGACAACCATGGACAGACCATTTCCTGTGGTTTCTCCTGCTAGTCTTGTTGATATGGGCATCCAGAGACAGTGTAGCAACTGCCTCATGTAAACGGACAACCCTTTTCTTCTACCACCTAGGAACACAATATGTGACAGATGCAATTACATTAAGAACCTAGAATCCTTGCTGTCTCAATCACAAGCCACTACATCTGGCAATGAGAAGGTTGTCTGCACAAACACCACAAGCACTACACCTCTAACACTACCCACACCTGTGCAGTACATTCCTACTTATGTGGAGGTTCTCAACAAAAACATATCTAAACAAAAGAAACCCCTGAATCAAAAGCACACATGCACATCACAACCCACCACACCAGGCACCACACATAGTACACATGCCTGGGTCTCACAGCCTCTAAGGCCCAGCCACAAACTCAACATAATAGCCATAGGAGACTCTATCATGAGACACACAGATGTGCAGCTCATCAGGCTAGACAAGGGGAAAATCACAGCAAATTGATTTTCAGGTGCTGGAATCCACCATATCACTCACCTGCTCAAGTCTCTCAACAGCAGGTACAGTCCATGTTGGTGTGAATGACTTGAGACCTACCTCACTGGAGTATATCAAGAGAAATATGATTGAGCTCACTAAATATGTGTAACAGGCAGGTATGTCCTAGCCTTAAGCAGCATCCTACCATCACCGAGAATGATGGCTCAGTACAAACAGAAAATTATGGAATTTAACAACTGGCTTAGTTTCTGGTGTCATTCCAAGGGGATCCAGTACCTGGCAGCCTGGGCAAACATGATTGACAGACCATGATGCTTTGACAGAAATGGCCTCCATCTGTCTCCCCTGGGCTTCAGGCTTCTGCAAAGAAAGGCTCTTGCCTCTCCTATAGTGCCTTTTTTAGGCAAAGTCATGAGGACAAAATTACCAATGTGAAACATTCTTCTAAACAAAATTTAAAGGTCATGCTGATAAACGCTAGGAGTCTTAACATGAAACTGCATTCATTGCAAGCATTCCTCACCCTGGAGGATGCTGACATTTCTGCAGTCACTGAAACCTGGTTTAAAGCTGTGGAGAGCACCTCAGCCTTACCAGATTACTTGTCCTAACATACTTTCAGACCCCAAACAGACGGCTACAACGCTAAAAGGGGTGGACTTTCATTATTTATCAGACATACACACCTCCAGGCTGGTCAATCAGTATGATGCACAGGAGACACTCCAGGTGCAGTTAACTATTGACAAAACACCTATTCAAATCATAGCTGGCTACATACCCCCAACCATGACTCAGGAGGCCCACTCCATCTATCTGAACTTACTCGAATCTATCAAGATTCAACCCTCTGCCCTGATCCTGGGTGACTTTAACTACTCAGCGATAGAGTTGAAGACCTACCTAGCTCAAACACAAATGCCCAGAGATTCCTCAACTTCATCAATGCCAATGTATTGGTCAACACCCCCACAAGAGGTGAAAATATCCTGGAGTTGGTATTAACCAATGTGAGTATCCACTGTAACACCCCTACAGTGTCATCCTCCTTGGTAAGATCTGACCATAAACCAATCACTTTCGAAGTGACCATCTCCCCTGACCCCCCCCCCCCCCCGCCAGGGTCAAACAAAAAAAACTTTTCCAAAGCTGACTACAACCACCTGAGAGCAGGTATAGGCAGCTTCACACTCACCATCCCTACAGTTGAGTCAAGCACTAATGTCCAAGCCTACACCAAAAAAATATATGAGCACCTATATAGCTGCATGGGCTCAGCAATACCTGACAGGACCAAATCATCTTCCTCAAGGAACAGTAAACCTGTCTGGTGGACAGCATCAATGAACAGACTCTATAATAAGAGGAAAAAAATTGCTGTCCAGGAACTAGAAGGGGAAGGTGCCAGGTTGGAAGCTATCTCTCCTTGTCTATACAAGCAAATAAGGTCACTGGTGGAATCCTCTAAGGCTAACTTCGAGTTCATATTGGCCACACCCACTAAGGACAATCACAAGGCCTTCTTCGCATATGTCTGCAGTCTCAATAGTAACTCCTAAATCTGTTCTGAACTGCTGGTCAAGAATACCACATACACAAATACCATAGATATAGCCAACCTGCTGGCAAATAAGTTAAGTGAAATCTTCACTCCCCTGTTCCCCCATCAGTAAACCAGGACATCCCTAGCACCTGCTCCCCTCCCCTTATCACCAGGGAGCAGGTATTAATGCCCTAAAGCCCTCTGAAATACAAAAAATACAGCCTCCATGGGACCCAACAACATCCCTGGCTGTGTCCTACATTAACTCAGGCAAGAGCTCTCTGTACCACTAGGCACCCTATTCAACCATAGCCTGTGCACCAGCTTCATCCCAGCAGAATGGAGGACAGATGCTATCATACCTCAGCACAAAGGTGGGGCATCCACTGATCCAGGCAATTATAGGTCCATCAGCCTAACTAGCCTGATGTGCAAGGCCATGGAATGCATTATCACGGACCTTATAAAAAAGAACATTGGCAACCTCCAAGCACTTGGTCCCAAACAGTTTGGTTTTGTCAAAGGGAGATCATGCCTGTTAAACTTGGTCACCTTCTTCAAAACAGTCAGCAAAGCCAAAGGTGAGGTCAAGACAGTGCACACCACCTGCCTTGACCTTGCCAAAGCCTTCAACACTATTCCCCACATGGGCATACTAGATAAAGTCTCCTAGCTAGGCATCAACCCATATGTTACCAGATGGGTAGCTAACTGGATCACTGATAGAACCCACTCAGTCAAAATTGGGGATGCTACCTCTAGTAGTAGACCAGTAACAAGTGGCATACCCCAAGGATCGGTCTTGGAGCCCATACTGTTAAGCCAAAACCAGTGTTCTGTTGCTGACCAAGTTTGCAGATGACTGCAAGCTGGGCACTGTCATAAATTCCCCGAGTGATGTGAGCATTCTCCAAGAGGGCCATAACCAAATTAATGACTGGTGCCAGAAGCATGGCCTCAAACTGAATGCCAAGAAATTCATCATTATCCCCATTGGGGAAAATGGTGCCCCACTAATTATCACATTAATAACAATGTACTAAGCATGCAATCAGCAGTGAGGGACTTGGGCACCCAGATTGATAGCAACCTGACTTTTGACCACCATCTTGCCTCCATTGTATGGAAGGCTTTCTACATTGCCCACCTCATAAGCAAGGGTATTTCATCCAGCAACAAGGAGTACATAACACCCCTGTGGTCCTCCCTTATCAGACCTATTATCGAGTATAATGCCCCCTATGGCATATACCTTGCCAAGCACATGCAGCAGTTGGAGAGACCACAGACGTTCCTGAGCAGGAAAATCCAAGGTCTCAAACACCTATCCTATACATACATATATATATATATATATATATATATATATATATATATATATATATATATATGTGTGTATATATAGGCTAAAAGCCCTGTTCCTCAACTCAGTCTCATACAGACTGCTCAGAGGTAACCTGTGTCTGGCATATAAGGCCGTCTCAGACTCAGCCCTGATGGAGTTGCTGCATATCCGTAAGTCAAACTCCACTCATGCAACCCACACACAAGGTCTCTATCTGGTCTGTTACATTAATAGAACTTGTTAGTGGGATAGATTTGTGTCCCAATGACCCCCCCATCTGTGGAATAGACTTCCTCTCCATGTCAAGCAGAGTTCCTCACTAGCTGACTATAAGAGGAGCCTGGACGACTGGATGGGAAACAGAAAATATACTCCTGGGATCCCACCTGTGTCCCTGCTGGACAGGGAAAGCAGGTGCTGACTTTGTGAGAACATGGGTGAAATTCCTGGCCAGGCTTATAATGGCCTCCGCGGCAATAGCCTAGTATCGTCCTATGAACCTATACTATGTAACAGTAATTTACCAGTGATTAGCATTGCTACTGTACATTATACCATTGTATTTCAATAAAGAATTATAACACAATAACTATATTTATTTTATTTCTTTTATCCAGAAAAGAAACTCTGATCTAAACATACCTGTATCAGCTTCAGCCCAGGGTTATAACAGATCAAGTAAGAATCACAGAAGTAATTTAAAAATACTGTAAGATTGAGGTTGAGTACAGAATATAAAAAAAAAGGTTGGACGTCGAGCTGGCACCTCGGCGTTCGTGAAAATCTACTGCCAATCATTAGCGGACTGGAGTTCCGCTGTGGCAACCCCTAAACGGGAAAAACCAAAAGACAAACAACAATAACTAACAGTAATCATTACTTGTTGTGAGTGCATCTCTGTGGATGTTTTTATCTCTTAAAAAAATTAATCCATCTAAGTATATATATATATATATATATATATATATATATATATATATATATATATATATATATATATATATATATATATATATTTATATATATACACCATTTCTTATATGCATTGCCATAGTCCAAGTTTCAGTGATGCTTTATATGAGCCACACAGTGGATGTGTGGAGGATTAAGCATTGTTATCATGCTGTACATATAACAATAAATGTTATGTAAGCAGTTTTGGGTCTCAAAGCTATAAATGAAGTTTTGACAGGTCTTAACATTTCTATGCTGCATCTATTACCAGAACAAAATTCTGATCATTAGACCAATGCTCTTGAAAATGGAAAATGGGACCTGGTTAATATTTACTATTATTGCTGTCCCTGCTTTAATAATATTAAGATACACACTGGAGCATGAGTTACTGTTTACAGGATAAGGTAATTATCTTGAGTGTCTAGGGAAAAAAATGCTATAAAAGTGAAGAAACCTTATAAATCTAACTTTTAGTGCTCTGTAAGTGTTGCAACATTTTAAATTAATTAGTAAAACGGCATTCTAGGAAGAAGTAAATTGTCACAGCTATTAATGGCTTTACACATCCAAGCATTCCAATTAAATAGAGACCAACTGTCTAAATAAAAATAATTGTCAGAAACATAAAGGTTAGGCAAGCAATCAAAACTACACCATTAATAGTCTCACTTCCAGACATACTGGTAGAAAAGAACCACATAAAGCTTTTCAACTCACAAAAGGTGTGCAGAGTAATTTTTCTACATCAGCCTGTCTTGTCAATGGGCATGTAAAATACAAAGCAAAGTTTATTCTTCTTTGCTCTTTAATTCTTTAAACTATGTTGGAAGTACAGCACTATAGCGGCTGGTCGTTTTTTTTTTTTCAAAATACAAGTACTTGTGTTTGATGATGATGATGATGAATTTAGAACTTACTTTCAAAATGGCTGCTTTTTCATGCTATTGATGAAGGGAGAAAGATGAATACTTGATTCTTGGAAAAAAATATATATTTTTTGCTGAGTAAAGGTTATTCCAGGTGAATATTTATTTAACATTTGTTTACTGGGAAAGTCTAACCAGGACAGATCCCATTTTCAGCAGAGGCCCAGGGAAAAACACTCCAGACACATGTCTTTGGAATGTGGGAGGAAACAGGAGCACCCAGAGGAAACTCACACAAACACAAAGAGGACATGTAGTCTCTGCACAGAATGGTCTTGAACCAAGAATTGAAGTAGAAAGCCTCTTGCTGTGAGGCAACAATGCTAACCACTGCACCACTGCACCACGCTATAATATGAATATAAGCGGCAGGAGTGAAGGGTGCATATAAAAGCTCCTTGACATACATTTCATATGGATAAATGCCCATTTACAATATTCTGAATGGTATTTTTGTATCCATGGTTATGTTTAATTTATGCAGAGATTCAATTAATATCTTCCATACAAGGCTAGGTTAAATTCCACTTCAGCCAACATGTACCCACAGTGCAGATTTATTTTCCCGGTAATTGTAGTTGGGATATTGACTTTATCTTTTTCTCCGGTTTTAAACATTGTCCCAGATATTCTTCAAGTTACACAAACAAGGCCAACCAACTTTCTATGCATTAGCTGATAGATGCAGAAATTACAATTTATATTGCATCTGTTGTATATACCATAGACTCTATGGTTTCAGTCACTCAGATATACATTTATGTCTTTGCCCGTGACCTATTTTTTGATCGTCATCTTGCTTTAGCCAAAATTGCATACTCTAGATCTAAATTACCTATATTGGGAGGCTTATTTTTAATCTACCTCTTATGAATGTTTACCTTTAACAAATGTTGTGAGTTCCACATTCCATGGATTCTGAATGATATTGTCATCCCTAAATGTTGTCCTGCATAAAATTGTACACTGAAAAACCGTTACATACATTTGCAGGTACAAAATGGTCAACTGAGAGAAGAAAAATTATCTCTCAAAGCAGAAGTGATGCCTCTAATTGGAATGTGTGTATTGTTTTCCTATCCAACCTAGGAGTATGAAATCTGCTTTTCAGCACTGGTTTAAAAGAAAATAATTGCATCTTTCGACTTTTAACAAAGGAAATTGTAATATTTGGTTAGTCCTATAAATTTATATTCATCTGCACATAGAGTTTGATGTCTTTATACTTCTTTTAAGTAAACCTTATGTAAGTATCCTTCAGTATACCCTCTCAGGTAGGAACTATCTTGCACCAAATTGATGCTTATCAGTATTCTAAGTTAGTATTCAATCACACTGGATAATTCACCTTGTATTATTTTCCACTGATTAATTCTTGTATGAACCTGCTACTGCAGCAGCCTACCTGGAGTTATCAATTACTTGGTTACTTTGTTGTAATCTTACAATACCATGATTTAGATGGGTAATTGTCAGGTGTAAAACTTGCATAAGCTCTATTTTTATATTATAAGTAGCTGTAACTGTATTTATCATAGGTGGGTCTTCCTAACATTCTTTGAAGCAATCTTTCTCCCCTACCTTTATAAGCACCTGGTACATATACTGTCATACTTGACTCCAAGTGTTCCATAACTAATACCAGGGAGTATTATGAGTACTGATAAAGAGAAAAATATACCCCCTTGGGTGCATGTTGATGCTTAATTTCTCCTTTTCAAAATAAAGAGATAGCTCATGAGCTCTTTCAGGCACTTCACTACATTATCACCATCTTACCCTCTTTCGCCATATCTCCCTCCCTCTCTCTTCTCTGTCTATCTCTCTCTCTATCACACAGTGGCACAATCATCCATAACCTGGATACTAAATCAGCATTTGACCTAATTTTCTTGGAGTGTGTCATTGAAACATGAAATAGGTCTTCATTGTTCTCCATATGCATCCTCATTTGCCTCAATATATTCTGATTCTGTGGCTTTCCATATGGAGTGGTTTCTAAACTTGTATCCGCATTAAGCAACACTAAATGAAATAAAAGAGCGCATATCATCTGCATATTTACTTCAGTGGTAGCATGAAGATTTACTCTACATACTAGGACTAATCCTATTGGATATTTTATTTAGTGGAGTAGGAATTTAGATGGTTTAGAGGATGAGATGATCATGAGTTCTGTTCTGTAGTTCTGGCTTTGAATCCTTCATTCTCAAATTGCCTACTGTTTAACTCTGAGAATATAACACAATCAGGCAATGCTCCTGGGTCATCCTGAAAAAAGCAGTTTGCAATGTTACCAAATGATTCAGGCACATTTGGTTTTAAAAGTACTCATTGGTTTAAATCCTGCTATATGGCAATAGCTTATTTTCTGTGTTAATCACATCAGGTTATATCTCACATTCCAGGATCCTTTGCATTTATTTTCTGTCTAACCTTAAGTTAGATGTGAGAAATCAATCAAATAATTTGGTATTTCTGAGTTAACTGGTGGAGTTCATTTTCAGTCCTATATCCTTACTAGATCCAGTAAGTCTTAAGTGTAGAACTCATATTTATACCACTTTAATGTCTTGCCTTGGAAACAGTTTTGATATCCATGACAAAGTAGTTTGACTAATCAGTAAAGCCCTCCAAGAACATTACACTCATATGAGACTTTGCCATTAGATCTGTCTGATTCAGAAAAGGCATAGTACAAAGGCTGAGTAGGGTAAGAGCTGTAGAAAACAAGATGGGGCCCTACAGCCTTCTATTCTGCATATGATGGGGCACTGCAACCTTCTGTTTTGCATGGCGGATTTGGAATCCTAGATTACTGGCTGTATCATATGGATTTCATCTTTTGATTTTTTTTCCTCTTGTTTTTTGTGATTTGGCTCTTATTAGATATCTGATCCAATTTTGTAGAAGAATAGCTTCGTTTTTCTTTTTTAACACTTATTATCAGTATACTATTTTCTTGGCGGTTCTTTGACAGGGAGTAAACCATTTTATGTTTTTCCTCTTTAGCTTTCGTTCTGTGATTGGTTCCAAATCCTTCTCATGATGTATCTGTAGTTCTTTTGGCTTCAGATTACAGAGCTTAGGTGGACATAAAACTGACATGCACCAGTCCATTTTCTTTGCTTTTCCAGTCTTATTATTTATTTATTTAATTGTTAGTTTGGCTGGTTTGTTGGCTGACTGAGTTGGAACACTGATGACAACAGCTCATGGTCAGTTTCTGCCCAGGATACAGTTACGCCGAAACTAGAAACCACATATAATTTAATGATAATACATAAACAGATGATTAAAACATATTATAGCAAGCGATAAATAATATAGTTTCACAAACTCAGACTAACATACACAGAGGTGGAAGATTTTATTATTGATTCTTATACCAGTAGTAAAAGTGCAGTCACAGCAATCAGCACTATAAAACTTACTATATACACTGTATACATTACAAGTAGCCATCTGATTTCTGAGAAAATAAGACATTAGAAGCTGAGTGACAGACGGTAGTGTTAGTGTTTATTCAACTACATTATTCTAAGATCGTAATCTGCTATCTTAATACTGGTTATGCCTTACACAGCTTTCATAACCCTATCTGAAAGTCTGATTCAACAGTAATCAATACATTCATTCTTATGACCTTATCATTGACATAGATCCATGATGTTGTCATTGCAAAGATTAGCCTGATCATATGTAACTGTGGAAATTTTAGTTATGTTTAACAGAATTTAACAGAATACATATTTTTTCACCACTAGACACATCTAGTAGCATAACTTCTGTTCTGCAAGGACATGTAGAGATGATCTTATACATATTTTTTGCTTCCTGACCAAAGTTTTATTTATTTACTGAAACTGTAACAGGTTCAGGAAGCAGTTCAGAAGACTCTTATCATTCATGACCCAGGTCAGAGGCAGTAAATGATATAATAACCATAATAATAATAATAATAACAATAATAACATTCATTATCTGGGGAAACAGCAAATGTGTTGGTTATGAGTTTGTTAACAAGAGGTACATATTTTTCCATATTTTGATTATTTCTGCAGTCTTTTCAGGTTATTTGTCTTTTTTGGTGACCACACATTCACGGGAACACATTGCTTCACTCCTGGGTGTTTAGTGCACTGGGATATCTCATAGATACAGATTCTTCTCAGCAAATTCAAAATAAATGTATTTATTTTTGAAGCAAGTAAGTGAATCAGTCATTGTTGTTCCTTTTCAACAATACCCAGGATACAAAAGCAAGAAAGATGAGTAGGGAAATACTCTGGAAGTTAGAATACAATAACAGCAGAGGCTGGAGATACAGTCTTTTAAAACCACAACAGGAAAAGGGTGGGAATGTTCTGAAAAAATTCAAGTGCGAGAAGCAGACTAGCTAAAGAGGTGGCCAGACAATTATAGCCAATATTGTCTTATGAATGGCTACAGGTCAGTTAGAATTTCAGGAACTATAGCTTAATGTCTCAGCGGGGGCTGAGCCTGACACAAAGAACAAGGGTAAAGCCATAGCAAAAGGAGAACAGCAAAGGTCTAAGTACTGAACCCCCAGAAAAAATACATTGGGAGGCAGGTAGAGCATTACTTATGTAATATTACACACAATTGCCAGTGTGTTAATATGACGATCAGCTTTGCATGCATGCAATGGCCCAGATGTATTTTGTCTAATGTTTCCATTGAATGAGTTGGTAACATGACCAATATTTTGTATCAAACCAAAAAAAATTACCCTCATAGCTCACAACCTGTTGCCAAGAACAATAGTGCATTGTGATAGCATGCCTGACAGGCAGACATTTTTAGATCTATTGGAGACAGCAAGCCATACACTAATTAAACATTTCTATTTTTGTACGATGACAGCTATAGTATAAATTAATCCAGTTTCTTTATTTTATACCAGTTGTGAAATAGTTGTATTCTGTGCAATAAAGAATTTTTCAGTACATTGTATTCTGGTTATTATTTTAATGATCTTAAATTAGTTGTTTTTTGCACCACTAAAATGAACAGTATAAGTGATGCATAATTTTGTTCAAACCCTTTCTGTTTTGAGAATCCATATGTTCAAAACTGAGACCACAGAAGGATCTAAAGGGTGGCCACTAGTTTGGCAGTGAATCTTCACAAAATATATTATGGATGATGAAAATAACTGATATAATGAAACAGTGATATAATTCTGTTTAACTATAATATACTGTATTTGTGTTGGATGGATTATTGTATGCGTTATGATTATCAAGATTACCTTCTGGACAGACATCTATTACTGTTACCCATTGCTATGTAGCAGAAGTAATTTGCAACCTCTAAAGAGTATATTACAAACAAGTTACTGCAGATGTTGTATATACTGGTGGAAATTAAAAGGAAATAAAAATCAGTTAAAGGTCAAAGGACAGTCAGAAGCAGGCCAGATGAAAGTGCAGTATTAGTGTAATACCAAGCAAACAAACAAAAAAATAGTTAAATGGCAACGTGCTGTACTATTTAAAGTCATTTCAGGACATGATTATCCTAGTGAAATTAAAATGCTGATGACACTTTTGTTTAAACATTTGTAACCCATATTACTGTTTGCAAATATAACTGAATGAATTCCATTTACAAGTCTTATTGATTCTCTCCGAATGGTGAAAATTGCAACAGCACACAGCTAGAATGTTTCTCTGGGTGCAGTATTATGTTACTGATTCTGCATCTAATAGAGAGACAGGATTTATGTGTGGTTTTAAATTTTCTTGTTATAAAATGGGAATTATATGAGTATTGATTGCACAGTTGCAGTTCAAATTTTCTTTTGTGGATAATACTTTATGCTATTTATTGTTGTGATGCTGCTTTTAACTTGCATGACAATGGTCCTGACTGCATCAGAATTATAATTTTCATGACATTCCTGCTAATAACACAGCTGATGCGGCTTTTCACCTGATGTCATGGAGGTAGCTATGTCATGTATGTTTATTCTGTGAAATCAATACATTGCACATGCAGAGTTCATGCACAAAAAATAGTTAATGCTTCAGTTAAGGTTCACTTCCTGTATTCAGAAATAAATATGACACACCCAAACACAAATATAGGCAAATGTGAACATATGCAGTCAAGTAGATTATGTACTGCCTGTAGTTCTACAGGCAGCAGCACAAATATTCCTTCCTAATGATTGCGAACCTGATGCACGAGCACAGGAAAGCTGAATAGTTGTGAGGCCAGCATGTGTTGATGCATTTTCTATTGACCATTGCCACTTCTCTATGTTTATGTAGGGTAGAGGTGTCAGGATGCATAAACTAATGTAGTCTGAATGATATGCTTCTGATGCAATGACTTTATCTTTCAGGTAATAAAGTATCAGTTTATTTTTTGAAGTACATTTGCTAATTAGGTTCGTAGGTGGTTACTGGGCTAATGACCCAAAGGTCTTTTTAAACCTAGCTGTGTGTGTCCAATATAATATTACAGAAACCAATGTAAAGAATCTTGCCTAAACCTGACATCTTAATTAGCAATGACCACCCTTATCTAGGAGGATCATAGTTGAAATTCCTGGCAGGAATTTATGGTTTCCCATCCAGTCATCCATGCTATGCTTAAAGAGGATCATAAAGGGGCTTTGTTTAATGTAAACTGGTAGGCTATTCCAGAGGTGTGGCAACCTCTAAGAGACATATGTGTCTCTCCTGGAGGTCCTATTTATGTCAGGTTAAGATCACTGGAGCGAGTGACCCTTGTCCCATTTGACTTGCAGATGTGCAGCGTTTCCATTATGTTTGGATCCAAGATTGTTCTGTAGGTCAGGCACAAGTCTCCTCTAAGTAGTCTGTATGCTACTGACTACAGTGACAGAATCTTCAGTCTGTCAATGTATGACATGTCCACAAACCAGATAATCCACAAGATGAAACCACAAAAAAGCAAGCGAAATGACACTATAAGAGCCGTCAACTTAAAAAATGAACAAACAAATTTAATAGACGTTAGCGCTTTCAGCGAAGTTAGTACTCCACCTTCTTCAGACAAACAAGAGAAATTCATGACAAACACATTAATAAATAATTACTAATGATTCGATAACCAATCCAATAAAAGTGCATTTCAACTGAATTACTCCATGGCAACCTTAAAGCTTTTGTATTTTGTATTTTTTATTTCTTATTTATTTATTTCATTTTAATTATAAATTTATAATATATAATATATATTATATAATTTCTTGTAAACATAGTAATTAATTTAAATAATTGGACAGTGATGTATATGAATTATAATTTATCACGTTTACTGGTTTGTGTGTATATCATACGCTTTATCAGGAATATATGGTTGTAGGTATTATTTGTATTGTCAGTGTTTCACACTGATATTCAACCTACACATTCCTTTAAGGTTGCCATGGAGTAATTCAGTTGAAATGCACTTTTATTGGATTGGTTATCGAATCATTAGTAATTATTTATTAATGTGTTTGTCATGAATTTCTCTTGTTTGTCTGAAGAAGGTGGAGTACTAACTTCGCTGAAAGCGCTAACGTCTATTAAATTTGTTTGTTCATTTTTTAATGTATGACATGTGCCGGAGACTCTTAATTTTCTTGGTTAGAAATCTCTGAGGTCTCTCAAGTTGCTGCAGGTGCCTGGTAAGGTACATACGAAAGGGAGCATTGTACTCAATTATTGGCCTGATGAGGGCTGAGTACAGGGTTGGTATAACCTATTTTGCTCTTGAGGCAATGCCTTGCTAATGAGGTGCATGAAGCAGAATGCCTTCCTTACCATAGTGGACACATGGTGGTCAAAGTTTAGGCTACAGTCAATTTGCATTCCCAAGTCTCTAACTAGTGAGTTGTTACTTAAGATATTATTATCTATATGATTGTCTGCAGGGATATCGTTTTTACCAAAGGGGATGATAATGCATTTTTTTGGCACTGAATTTGAGTCCCTCTTTGGCACCAATCATTGGTTTGTGTAAGTTCCTCTTAAAGTAAATTTACATTGTTTGGAGATTCAATAATTGCACATAATTTGCAGTCATCAGCAAACTTAGTCAGCCACAGCCCCACTTTTTTGGCCTGAACTTATGAGAAGTATATTCCAAACAATAGGGTGCTCAGCATTGACCCCTGGGGAACCCCACTGGTTCAGGTCTGCTGGTTGAGATAAAGTCCCCAACTTTGACTGAGTGTGATCTGTCGGTGAGCCAGTTAGCAACCCACCTCACAACATAAGGGGTGATATTCAACTGGGAGAGTTTATCAATGATGACCAAATGTGGGATTGTGTTGAAGGCCTCAGCTAAGTCAGGGTAGGCTGTATGCACAGATGTGCCTTTGTCTATGGCTCTGGTGATGTTTTTGAGGATGTCCACCAGGTTTAACAGGCATGACCTGCCTTTGCCAAAACCAAGCTGTGTCAGATCAAGGGTTTGGAGAACACCTATATCCTTATTTATAAGGTCCATGATGATTCATTTTATGGTCTTGCAGATAAGGCTGGTTAAGCTTATGGGTCTGTAGTTCCCAGAGTCTGTTGCTGTATCCTCTTTTTGAAGGGGGGATGACAGTTGCTGTTTTCCATTCAGCAGGGACAGAACCAGTACTCAGGTTGTGGTTGAATAGAGTACCTAATGGAGTTGCTAACTCTTGTTTTAAACCTCTTAAAATGCAACCTGGGATGCCATCCAGTCCCACAGAGACTATGTATATGGCCTTGAAGCGAGCAGTAATGATTTGCTCTTTGGAGAAGCAAGGTGGGAGAGATGTAGTGGGAATGCTCAGTGTAATGTTTTTAGGGGATGTGGGGGGTGTGAGATTTTCACCAAATCTGTCAGATAATAGGTTAGCTATTTTCACAGGATCAGTGTGTGTGATGCTATCCATGATTAGTTCAGCATACGTCTGGGTCCTACTTTTTAGGTTACGGTTATCCTTAGCTATAGTTTCTAATTTTTTTTTTCAAAGTTGCCCTTAGAGGATTTTACAAGTTGTCTTATTTGTGTGTTCAAGCAGAGGAGGGTGTTCTACCAGTGCTGGGGCCTCTCATTTTTACTCTTAGGCAGAGACTTATCCCTCATGTTTTATAACTTATTAGTGCAAGATGTACACCAAGGAGGCTTAATTTTTCTTGAGGAGCTTGTTTTGATCATATCAGATACAGCTGTGTTAATACATTTGTATATGTGTTTGTAGAGGGCATTTGTTTATACCTTAACATTGTTGTTAATGCCATCTGTGGGAACAGGAGGTTGGAAATTATTTAAGTCATTCCTTAGGAGGGTGTAATTAGCTTTTGTAAAAATGTTTTGGCCTAATTTCAACTAAGAGGAGTTCAGGTGTTATAGCTACTTCAAATTTGACTGATTTGTGATCAGATTTAACCAGTGTGGGTCTTATACTTGTGGTGTTGCAAAGGTAACCCATGTTGCTGAGGACAGGTCTAGAATATTTGAACCCCTTTTGTGGTTGTATACTACTTGTTCCAGGCCATTAGTGTTAACAAAGTCCAGGAACCTTTGTGCAAGCATGTTGGTACTTGAATCGGTTTCCCAGTCAATGAAGGGATAGTTAAAATCATCCATGAGTCCAAGATTGTTTGATTGTAATTTGAAGTAGTTCCAAATAAACAGTGCTGGTATCTTGATTCATTGAAGGGGGCCTGTTGTTAATGATGACAGTTATTTGAACTTGGAGTAACGCCATGGAATTTACCTGTTTAATCCGTTTAGAGGTGTATTTATCTCTGATGAATATAGATACTCCTCTTCCTCCTTTGGTTCTTACATGTTCATTTTGCAGTCTTAAATTGTGGAAGGCATTGCATCTTTGCAAGACCGGGGTACTCTTTGCATCTCTGAACCAAGATGTTCATCGTGTTACCCTGCTGCAGTCATCACACTAGGGTTATCCTGCTGTCAGGCGGTCCTGCAGTCGGCAGAAATTCCAAAGTCTTGGTCCGGCGTCGGTTGCTGTCGCTTCTTCCCTGACGTCAGAGTGGCAGGGGTATATCAAAGTCATCCAACACCATTTTCTTCAGTCTTTCTTGCCAAGTGGTGCCCGAAGCAGAAGCAGTTCACAAGTGCCGGCCAGCCAACACCTGAGATTTTCAAATCGAGTTTCAGTCTGAAGTCTTCAAAGCTAAGTACCCCGTTGGGGAACCTTTTCTTGCCTCAGTCTGATGTCAGAAAAAGTTAACAATTGCATTTCTTGTGGGAAGCAAATACCTCATAAGGACTTTCCTTCTTTTTGTATACCTTGCCTAGGCCCAGAACACGACGTCACTGGTTGTCGGTTTTGTGCTAGGTTCAATAAGCGGACTATAAAGCGTCACTTTGATTTCGCACGACACTACTTTAGTAGAAAATTTAATTACACTATGCCGTCGGAGCAACTGACTACCGGCGTGCATAAAAAATGCAAGGATAAGGACCGGCAGCCTAGATCCAAGCCAGACTCTGAGGCCTCGGCTGGCCCGATCGCCAGTTCTCCGGTTTTCAGTGAAGCACCTACGCAGCCTTTGGCTACCGCTGAATTGGATCCCCAGACCGCATCAGATCCCCTATCAGAGATTTCTAGGCTGACACAGCCATTTTCCTTAGGCCCTACCAACGACATTGCAGTAGGAGAAGCCAGTGCTGCAGAAACACCTTTGGTTTCTGAAGGTGTCTTCAGACCGACTACCCTCACCATAAAATCTTATGCTAAGCTTAAGACTCCTCTAAAACCAAAAAAGCCTACACTTCAGTCTCCAAGTCAAGGCCCTATGCCTAAGAAACAGATGCTTAAAATGGCTGAAGATTTGATTTCTTTGATCAGGGGTTCCTAACCCCCCCCCCCCCGACAAAAGGCCTAGACAAGAGGAGGATTATGCCTCCTCTGATCAGGTGTCTGTTTCCTCAGGCTCCTCTGAGGAAAATGATTACTCCTTTCCCCCTTATGAAGATTCTGATGCTGAAGACTCCATTCCCTCAGCTTCTCCCACTGAAGACTACTCCTTTGGGATACCTTAAACACCAAGAGGGAACATTTCCACTGAGAAGGTCAGGACTACTCTGACTCAAACAAAAGGCTCTGAGAGTTTATTTTACTCCCCCAGCACAGACCACTTGCTATCCCCCAGTTTTGGACATAGTGGATGATGTCTTCTTAGAATCTAGTCTAAATCCAGATTCTCTGCCTCCTGCTCCAGCCAAACCAGATAGATACTATAGAGTGACTGACTCTCACAAATTCCTTTACAAAAGCCCTGCTGCTGATCCAGAGACAATTTCCCAGGGTCCCAAAGGGGCTAAGGCTTCTATGGCTAAATATCCTGTACCCTCAGAAAGGGACTCCAGAGCACTAGATAGGTGGGGGAAGAAGGTTTACACCTCAACTACTCTAGCTATGAGAGCACTAAATTGTCAATTTCACATGCTTAAATACCAGCAATAACTAATGTCTCAAATAAAACAAAAGATAGGCACGCACCCTCAACAGTCCGAATTCAAGGAAATGCAAGATCTGCTGCATGCAGCTGAACAGGTGGGCAAACATACTTTACAATGTGGTTTTGATGCCTTGGAAGCTTCCTCTAGAGCAGCTGTTACTGGGTCTGTTATACATAGGCATGCTTGGTTAAAGGAACAATCTCTGTCTGATCATGTTAAAGCAAAGTTACTGGATGCACCCTTACAGCAGGATGTTTTATTTGGGGTTAAAGCAAAGGAGGTTTAAAGAAAATGGAGGATAAGGCAAAATCTATGCAAATGGTCAAAGGTTTCTTACAGGTACAGCCCCCACGCTTCAGCAGAAATTGGCCAACAAAAAACTGGTCCTTTCCAGCTTCTGACAGACCACAGAGGGGTAAATACAGGTGCCCAAGGGGCAGAGGACAGGCACAAATCCCTTACAAACCTTGCCAATGGGGCACTACAACACAGAAGGGAGGAGAAGACAGGTCCCAAACCACTAGAAGGCAAACACAATGACTCAGACCTCAAACTGCCAAGCAAAACCCTCTTGGCAGCTCCCTTGGGAGGAAAATTAGCACTTTTTGCAGACAACTGGCACATCGTCACAAAGGACAAATGGGTCCTAGACATTATCTCACATGGATACAGGTTCCATTTCTACACCTTGCCAAGGATAAAAGGAATGCCAAACCTGCCACAAAATCAATGGGCAAAGGCACAAAAACAAATTACAACTCTCATGGTCATGAGAGCCATTCAACTGGTACCTACACAGGAGCAAGGCCAAGGATTTTACTCAAGGCTTTTTCTAGTCCCCAGAACGGACAATGCTTGGAGACCCATTCTGGACCTTTCAGTCTTAAACACCTTCTTGCAAGTACCCAAATTCAAGATGCTAACACTACAGCAGCTTCTTCCCATGTTGGGCAAGAAAGCTTGGCTAGTAATGTTGGACCTCAAGGAGGCATACCTGCATGTCCCTATCAGACAAAATTGCAGAAGATACCTCCGTTTCATTGCAGGTTCAACCCATTACCAATTCTCTGCACTGCCCTTTGGCTTATCTACTGCACCCAGGGTCTTCACAAAATGCCTGGCACCAGTAATTGCATACTGCAGACAGAGAGGAATTCAAATATAACCATAACTGGATGACTGTCTCATCCAAACAGAAAGCAATGACTTTCTCTTACAATACCTGGCTTTTGTAAGACATCTTCCAAGTTGCCTAGGGTACACAGTAAATTAAAATAAATCAAAGCTAGTGCCCTCACAAATTATGACATTCCTGGGTGCCAGCTTGAATACAACAGCCCAGATGGCTTATCTGATGCCAGACAAACAACTACAATTAACTCAATACTTCAGAACAATGGCAACAAAGACCCAACTCCCTGCAAGAAAAATTCTGCAGGCCTTGGGCTTCATGGCATCTTGCATACTACTAATACCATTTGCAAAACTGCATATGAGGAAATTACAATGGTACCTAAAAAGCGTATGGACTCAACACTGCCACAGCTTGGAAACAATGATAAATCTCATTCCCTGCCTTCAACAGGAGTTTCTATGGTGGTCACAGGCTTATCACTTAAATAAGGGTCAGCCTTTCATCCTACCCCCAGCCGGGCAAACTATGACAACAGATGCATCAGACTATGCCTGGGGGGCACACATGGCAGGACGGTGCGTTCAAGGCTTATGGACAGCAGATCAAAGGAATCTGCACATCAACCAAAAAGAAATGCTAGCTGTACAAAATGCTCTGACAGCCTTCAAGGACCTCTTGCATCCAGGACAGCTTATCATAAGGACAGACAACACCACAGTAATGTGGTACATAAACAAACAAGGGGGTACACACTCCTATCCTCTATGCAGGCAAACAATGACCTTGTGGAACACAGCACTGGCTTATCAAGTTCAATTACAAGCTCAATTCCTGCCAGGAAAAAAGAACACATTGGCAGACGACCTAAGCAGAAACATCATGGGTCCCCACGAGTGGAAACTGGATCCACAAGTATTCATAATGATAACTCAAAAATGGGGGCTCCCAGACATAGACCTGTTTGCCAACCCTCAAAACTATCAGCTAACAAAGTTTTGCACAAGGACTTTTCACCATCAAGCTTGGAAAGTGGACGCACTCTCATTCAGTTGGAAAATGCTAACAGTATATGCCTTTCCTCCACTACCCCTTCTCACAAAGGTGCTACTTAAAGTCAGGATGGAGAGACCCCGAATGATTCTCATTGCTCCAGACTGGCCACGCCAACACTGGTACCCACTATTAAGGAATATGGCCCAGGGCCCACCATGGATTCTACCACAAATTACCCACCTGCTCACACAGCAAGACAATCAGATTCTACACAGCCAGCTCAAAACCTTAAACTTGGCTGCATGGCAAATCACCTAAGCAACCAGCCAGCTTCTCTCTCACAAGCTGTTATGGAAGTTATTCTGGAGGCCAGAAGACCCAGCACCAGGAAAGCCTACTCAGACAAATGGAAAAGATTTTGCGCCTGGAACCAAGCTAAAGGCCAAACTACCCTTCAACATGACATACCTCAGATTCTGCAATATCTAACTGAGATGTTACACAAAGGGCTTTCTTTTTCATCTATTAAAATCCACGCCTCAGCCATTTCTGCTCACTACAACATGGATCCTCCCTTATTTTCACATTCACTTTTAAGGCAGTTTCTCAGAGGGGCCAAGAACATTAAGCCTCCCAGGAGAGCATCAACACCTACTTGGGGCCTCAACTTTGTTCTGGAAAAACTCACGCTACCTCCTTTTGAGCCAGATTTCTCAGTTGACTTAAAGTTTATATCATGGAAGACTGCCCTGCTGCTAGCAATCACTTCAACTAGAAGAGTTTCAGAACTTCAGGCAATAATGGCAGTAGAGCCTTTCCTCATTTTACATCAAGACAGAGTTTCTCTATGAACTAACCCATCCTTTATGCCTAAGGTGGTATCCAGTGTGGCTCAAAATCAAACCATCCATTTACCCACCTTCTTTCCAAATCCACAGAACAAAAGAGAAAGACTCCTGCATTCCTTGGACATTCACAGGCAGCTACGTTACTACTTGGATAAAACTAAGGTTTTCAGAAAATCTGACCAGCTTTTTTGTATCCTATGCTACAGCATCACAAGGAAAGGCTATCTCAAAACAAACCATTTCCAAATGGATAGGACATTGCATACATTTTTGCTACACCCACCATGGAAAACCAGTTCCTGCTACCATAAGGCCCCACTCTACCAGGGCAGCAGCTACATCTACAGCCTTCCTCAGGGGGGTGCCAACCAAGGATATTCTGGAAGCTGCAACTTGGAGTTCAGTACACACCTTTACCAAACATTACCACTTACCACTTAACTCTAAGACTAGAGCTGGCTTCACCACTGCAATTTTGCAGGGCCTTCTAGCCTCCTCTAACCCTGTTTGACTCAACCCCCCATCCTTAGCTTTGGGATTCTACCCAAGTGTGATAACTGCAGCAGGGTAACACGATGAACATAGTACATTTTTGTATCTACCATAAATGTAGATGTTCGAGTGTATACCCTGCTGCAGTCCAGGTTGCTCTCCCTCCATCCCCTCTAAACTAGCTGAACTTATCTCTACCACTCTATTCTATACCACCTCTGTGGTGTATTTGCTTGTGCCTAAGGGTTTTGTTTTATTTTTCCCATATAGTTATATGTATATGTAAATATATATATATATATATATATATATATATATATATATATATTGCCTACCTATTAGGGGCACCTGACATCTGGGGCAAGAAAAACTGAAGAAAATGGCATTGGATGCCTCTGATATACCCCTGGCGCTCTGACGTCAGGGAAGAAGCGACAGCAACCGACGCCGGACCAAGACTTTGGAATTCATGCCGACTGCGGGACCGCCTGATGGCAGGATAACCCTAGTGTGATGACTGCAGCAGGGTATACACTCGAACATCTATATTAATGGTAGGTACAAAACTGTACTTTTCTATGACTGTACAGTTGACAATATCCTCCAGGGAGAGGAGTGCTTCCAGAGAGTGCAGTTTCTGATTTAAACTCCTAGCATTTTGCAGCACAGTAGATTATTTCTGATATGTTCACATTGGAAATTTTGTTTTTGAGACCCCACCTAAAAAGGGACTATGGGGGAGGCAAGTGCTTTAACCAGTAACCAAAAGCCTAGAGTTGACAGGTGAAGACCATCTCTGGCAAACCAGCATGGTCTATCAACCATGTCATCCCAGGGTGACAGGAACTGGGTCCCCTTAGAATGACAGCAGACACTAAACCAATTGTTGAAGTCAATCATTTTTTGTTTGTATTGCATTATCATCCTAGGTGAGGGTAGAATGCTGCTCAAGGCTAGGGACATACCTGCCTGGGACACATATTCATAGAGCTCAATCATGTCTCTCTACATATAGTCTTAAAGTCATTCACACCAAAATAAACTATGAAAGAGTCATAACGGTACTTGATCTTGAGTGCATGTTTGAGCTGACAGATCCTAGCACCTGATAAACAGCTGACCATAACCTTCTCCTTGTCCAGCCTGGAGAGTGATAATCTATGTGTCTGACAATGAAGTCACTTATGACTAAAAATTTGGTTTAGATGTACTTTGTTTTAGGGGCTTATTTGGTGAGACACTGGTGCTTGTGTTTTTATGTGTACTGAGTGCTGTAGATACTGTATTAGGCATAGTATGTTTGCATTTAGAAGGTCTCTGATGTTTAGGTAGGTTTCTGATGAGTACTTCCATATAAGATGGCTTATGTGTTGAGTGCATGGTTTGCATAGGAGGTGTAGTATGTGAGCTGATAACCTGGTCAAAGGATTCCAGATTCTTAGTGTAGATGCATGTCTCACAAATTGTTCTTGGGTGATTTAGCAGTAGAAGATTGTCAATGTACATGAGGCTGTTGCTACACTGCCTCAGGATACCCATGTCATTCAGGCTGATAGGAGAAATGGAGGAAAAATGACCATCCATAATGATAGGTTAAATCCTGTTTTCACAGTGGGGAGAGAAAATGAAGGGCTGTGTTATAACTGTGTGCTCTGTAAAGGGTCTATACTAATATGGGTTCTCTAAATGGCATGAAACTATAGTAGATTTGGTGGTTTTGCGAATGTTTAAGGGACAAAAGTACAGCGGAGGTGCTCTCTGAACAGTTAAGTCCAATTTAAAAACATTTCTGACAGATCCCAGGCAGCTACCAAGGGAAAATGCATCTACATAAATTTTTCCATCTGTAACCACCAATGGTTATACACACTGCATGGTAGTACATGCTGGTGCATGGAGGTGCACTATGCATAAACAGAAGAATATATCAGAGCTGTTGCTGGTCGCCCAACTCTGTGGAGCTGTGTTAAAACAAGCTCAAACAAGTGCAAATCAGCATAAATGCGGGGTTATCTAGCAATAGTGAGCAAACTGCATTCCAGAATTTAGCCAATAAAAAAACTCAGATCTGAGCCCTGTGCCAACAACCTTAAATTAGATGAGTTCTAACTGTACTCTCATGCCACAAGGGTGCAGAGGTGCCCTATACAATAAAACATAGCCTTATTTAGTGCTCAATTTAACAAACAGAACCAGATTCAGCATGTCTGAATCTAGTCTATGCTACAGCTGACAAAAAGTGCAACAAATCAGCAAAAACAGATTAAAAAATCAGTAATTCATAGGTTCATAGGTTCATAGGTTGGTACTAGGCTATCGGCCCTAGGGCCTATACAAGCCTAGCCATAACAATTCCCTGGCTATTTCGTCCCACACTATTTACTTCCCTGGACCCCTGTCTAGCAGGGCGACTGACATGATCCCTTGGGTGAATTTCCTTTCTCCCATCCAATCATCAAGGTTCCTTTTGAAGAGGGCCAAAGTTGCACTCTGCTTGACATGTATGGGCAATCTATTCCAGAGTCTGGGGAGTTTCTGGGTCAGGAACCTATCCCTCCAGCATGTTTTAGTTATTGTGATGACAAGATTTAGATCCCTGGAGCGTGTGGCTGTGAGGGATTGGGATTTCTTTAAGTGTAGCATGTCCAACAGCTCTGTGTTTGACATGGCCTTGTATGTTAAGCATAGATCGCCTCTGAGTAGACGATATGCAACAGAGTATAGCTGGAGTTTTTTAAGGCAGTCAGCGTAGGGCATCTGCTTTAGGCCTGTGATTCTTTTAGTGAGGTATTTCTGTGGCCTTTCCAGTTGTTGCAGATGTCTTAAGAGGTACATACCAAATGGGGCGTTGTATTCTATAATGGGTCTAATGAGGGATGAGTAGAGTGGGACAATGACCTCCTTTTTTCTGGACGAAAAGCCCTTAGTGATGAGGTGTGCCACATAGAAGGATTTCCTGACTGTTGAGGCGATGTGGTTATCGAAGGTGAGACCACTGTCAACCTGTGTCCCTAAGTCTCTTATCACACTTTCAGTGTTTAGTGTACTGCCACCTATATGGTAATTCATGGATACATGTTTTTTCCCAAAAGGGATAACTATACATTTCTTGGCATTGAGCTTGAGCCCATGGCTCTGGCACCAAGCATCTGTTTCTGTAAGGCCCTTTTGTAGAGTATCCACATCATTTGGAGATTCAATAATGGCTCCCAGTTTGCAGTCATCTGCAAACTTTGTTAGCTAGACTCCCTTAGTGTTGGCCTGTACTTCAGAGAAGTAGATGCCAAACAAGAGCGGTCCCAGGACTGAACCCTGAGGTACTCCACTTGTCACTGGTCTGGAGCTGGATTTGGAGTCGGCTACTTTTACAGTGTGGATTCTATCAGTAAGCCAGTTAGCAACCCATTGGGTGACATAGGGATTAATGCCCAGCTTAGTAAGTTTATTTATGATTCCAGAGTGGAGGATGGTGTCAAAGGCCTTGGCAAGGTCTAGATAGGCTGTGTGGACCACCTTACCCTTGTCCATGGCTCTGGAGACTGATTCGAAGAAGTCAATCAGGTTCAGGAGACAAGATCGGCCCTTCACGAACCCAAACTGGGTGTGGTCCAGTGTTTGAATGTTGCCAATGTCTTTGTTTATAAGTTCCATAATAATACACTCCATGGCCTTGCAGATAAGGCTCGTCAGACTGATGGGACGGTAGTTTCTGGGATTCAAGGTGGATCCCCCCTTGTGGAGTGGGATAACTGTAGTTCTGTGCCACTCAGTGGGCACAAAACCTGAGGTGAGGCTATGATTAAACATGACACTTAGGTGAGGTGCCAGTTCATATTGTAGTTCATGTAGTACACAGCCCAGGATGTCATCTGGTCCAATGGATGCTGTATTCTTAGCTTTGGAGAGTGCATTTTTTACCTGTGTGGCCATTATTACCAGAATTTGGCAATCTTCCAGTATTGAGATGGGCCATTTAGGGGGTGAGAGAGGGGTGAAGATGGCACTGAATCGATTTGCCAGGATATTGGCAATATCCTTGGGATCAGTATATTTAATGCCATTCTGTTTTATCTCAGAGCAGATCTGAGCATTGCCATTTAGATTCTTAACATAGTTATAGAATGCCTTGTGGTTGTCATTGGAATCTTTGGCAATTTTATTTTCGTAACTAGCTTTGGAGGATTTTATGAGGGATCTCAGTTTCTTACTGAGGCTGATAAGGGAGTTTTTTGCACCCTGAGATTTTATTTATTTATTTATTTATTTATTTATTCAGTTTGATTACCGGGGAGGTCCACTGGGCTGGGGAGCCCATTTTCAGTGGAGAACCGGGGAGAAAAGCTCCACAGTAAGTTTATTAGATACATGTTTTTCAATCATAATAAAAAATACATAGTAAAAAAAATACATAAAAACACAAACAATATGGTTCAATCTCCAAAGCAGTAAACAATCAATACAATTACAATTAAGTTTAGGAGAAAATGAGTATACAGTGAAATATTTGGAAGTAATAATTAGTCATGAGAAACAAATAAGTGATTGAGAGTGGGGTAAGGAAGGGGAGAGGTTAGCCAGGAGTGAAGGGAGAGGAGGGTTTAAGAGGCAAGGATGGAAGAGTGCAGTTACATTTCCTGTTTAGGAAGAAGTAAGAATGAAGTTGAGATTTGAAGTTATTAAGTTATTTTCCTCTTTTCTGCAACAGTTTCTTCCTTTTGTTGTAAAGTTTGTTTATGTCAGAGGACCACCAGATTGACTTCCTTTTTTTGGATGAGAGCATCTTGGTTCTATGTGATGTGGGATAGCACGATTCTTGCATGAGTGGATGTGTTTGTACAGTGCCTTAGTGTAGGATTCAGCAGTTGAACTTTCAGTTCCCATCTGCATGGGTGTCATGAAATTTGTCACTTCTGACTTGAGTAGCATGAAGTTGGCTTTGAAGAAGTTTTTTATGGAGGTTTCCTTACTGGGGAGTGAGGGTGGGATGTGGATGTTAAGGGGGATTAGCTTATGGTCAGACCTGACTAACGAGGGGGTGACCATAGGTGTGGAGCATCGATTTCCCATGTTGGTAATGACCAGGTCTAGGATATTGGAGCCCCTGGTGGAACTATGGATTAGTTGATCCAGGGTGTTGGAATTTATGATTTCCAAGAACCGTTGGGCAAAGGTGTTGGTACATGAGTAGTTTTCCCAGTTAATGGCAAGTTAGTTAAAATCACCCAATATTAGGGTGTTTGGTTCTATCTTAATATTTTCCAGTATGTTTAGAAAGGTGTAGTGAGAATCTTGGGGTATTGTGGGGGATCTGTAGCAAGCTACAATTTGGATTGCAGTTTTCCCTAGTGTTAGTTGCACCTGGAGAATTTCAGACGCATTGTGCTGGGCAACTAGCCTGGTGGTGTGAATATCCTTGGTGAATATTGACACTCCTCCACCTTTAGTGTTTCGGTCCTGGTTTGGTGGCCGAAAAGTGTTGCAAGAGTTGTACCCTGGTATTGCAGGGGTGCTCTCTGGAGCCTTGAAAAAGGTCTCAGTTACTGCACAAATATCGATCTTCTCCATTTTTAGGAGTGCCTCAAGAGAGTGCATTTTGAGGTTTAGATTTCTAGTATTGAGTAGCATTACCTTCAGATTTTGCATGCTTGTACCTGTTACGGTGGTAGTTTTGTCCTTTGAACTTTGCTTAAAAAAGGCACTATAGGGGTGGCAAGAGCCTTATCCAGTAACCTGAATCCCAGGGGTGACAGGTGCAGACCATCTCTGACAAAGCATCATGGTCTGTCAATCATGTCGTCCCAGGCAGACAGATACTGGATCCCCTTTGAATGACACCAGAAGCTTAGCCAATTGTTGAAGTCAGTCATTTTGTCCTTATATTGTGGTATCATTCTGGGCAAAGGCAGAATACTACTCAGGGCTAGGGTCATACTTGCCTGGGCCACAAGATCCGAGAGCTCTTTCATGTCTCTTTTCATGTAGTCCAGGGAGGTACATCTTAAGTCATTCACTCCAACATGGACAATGACAGAGTCATATTTGTACTTGTTGTGGAGTGACTTGAGTGCATGCATTATGTGGTGGATCCTGGCACCCAACAGGCAGCTGACTATAATTTTCTCCTTGTTCAACTTGGTGAGTGGGACCATCAGTGTGCCGGACTATAGAGTCACCTATGACTAAAGTGTTAGGTACATTGTCTTGCCTTAGGGGCTGTTGCTGGGTGGCACACTGGTGTTGTGAACTATGTGACAATTTGGTTGTGATTGGTGTTTGTTTGCATTTCAGCTTCAGAGGTCCTTGTTGCTTGGGCAGATTACAGTTAAGGACCTCTGCATATGTGGATTTGGATGTGGGTGTTGTTGGTGTGGGTTTAGAAGGGCTATGTGTTGCTTGAGGTGTAGTGTGGATGTTAACCTTCTCCTCTTGACTGTCTAGCACAATACAGCAAAAATACAGATTGGCAGTGCAAAATACAGGATCAATTGTACTTATGGTTGGCAGAATGCAACAGACTCTTTGGACTGCACAGATGAATACAGCAGAGAAGTGGCTGGTAACCTAACTCTCTGGAGCTGTGTTAAAACAGTGTGCAAACTGAATTAAACAATTTAACCAATAAAAAGATAAAAACTGAGCCCTGTGCCAACAACCATCAATCAGATGAGTCCTAACTGCATTCTCCTGCCACAAGGTGAAGGGGCCCTCTCCAGCAAAAGTCAGCCTTGTTCAATGCTCAGTTTAACAAACAAAACCAGATTCAGCAGGTCTGAATCTAGTTTATGCTCCAGCAGACAAAAGTGTAACAAATCAGCAAGAACAGTTTTAAAAATTCAGGAATATAACAAAAATGCAGTTTAAAAGTGCAAAATACAGTATAAAATTGTACTTATAGTTAGCAGAATCCAACAGATTCCTTGGATTGCACAGATGAACACAGCAGAGCAGTGGCTGGTCGCATCACTCTCTGGAGCTGTGTTAAATATGAAAGCATGAAAAAATGTTGTGAAATAGATGTGAGAGGGATTTTCACAGTTATTAGGGGGACTGTAGGTAATACAGA
The DNA here is from genome assembly GCF_019279795.1 of Protopterus annectens. Lineage (NCBI taxonomy): Eukaryota > Metazoa > Chordata > Ceratodontiformes > Protopteridae > Protopterus > Protopterus annectens. Next base: position 991,742,808 of record NC_056731.1, on the reverse strand, counting down.
TATAACTTATGATGTGCTAGAGTTCATGGAATTGCAAATTCAGCCCTGAGGCTAGGATTTTCTCAGAAATTAGGAAGCTATAATGCAGCAAATATCTCATTGCAATCTGTTGTTTTATACTGTTGTGCACCGAGTGTTACGTTGGTGAGCACTGTCTGTGCATGTCAGTTGCACACAGTTTTCCAGTCAGCACATCAGTAAGTGTGTAATCAGGAAAAACTAACATTTATCAATAGCTTGCAGCTGAATGTTTCTTGGCAGTGTAATATGAAATGTGTCTAATGACGCCTGAAAACCTATTTGCTTCTTTCTCCATTAGCATCCACCTTTGACAACATTTGAGTTGCAATGATTTTTGTAAATGTCTAAAACAACTTGACAAACTCAGGCAGGAACAATATCAGCTGTTTGTCTTCTCCAAGAGCTCATAATGTGAGCTTCAATATGTATATATGCCTCACTTGGTTGACATACGATTATTAGAATGGAAAATATCTAAGACCAAAGGAGGACACAAGGCACACAACTAATATCCTCATAGACAAAATCAGCCCCATTCACCCCTTCCATGTGACCAAGTTACACAGTACTCCCTTTTTTACTCTTCATTGCCAACATGCTGTCAATCATCTTCCTGCTTCAATGTTCTAATTAACATCAGCTAACTGCCAAGTGACAAACAGTAGAGCCCCTCATTGCAGTCTCATAAAAAAACTAGTTTTCTATGCTATTATGATGGCCTACAGACTAGTAGCAGTGTAAATCCAGCATTAGCAATATGTGCATTCATTGTCAATGACTTCAGCATCAGATCCACAAGCTTGCAACTTGTCACTACAGATGGTGGGGTCTCCTTATGCACCCAAAAGGAAACGGTGATGTAGCAGACAAATTAAGTAGGCATTTCCCTGCAGCTAAATGTGTGTGTATTCATTCCGAAGGAACTTGCCAGAAAGAACTTTGTTAATTGCAGTTTTAAACTGCAAAAATGTGTTAAAGAAAACTGAAAATAAAAGGACTTCCATGTTAACCCTTGCGGCCTAGATTCTTACAGTGCTTCATTCTGTAAGCATATATTTCAATCACTTTTAATTAATAACAAAATAATACTATATCTAACGGAAATGGCTGTTCATACTGTCACATGATGAATGAGCTAACAAAATGGTTTAGACTGCTAACTCTTATATGACTTGCATATTATTTTGAAATATTTAAATGAATATTTCTACTGCAATATATTAATATTTAGATTTCATGGGATATATGTCCCACAAATGTTGATACCAGATTGCTTACACTTCCTGAGAACCACGTGTCAGTAAGTTTTTGTAGTACATATCCAGTTTCCACAAGTTTTCAGCATAAAACATAGCTGTCTAGTATTAACTAATATGTTTTCATGACTAGTATCTCCACACTGCATAGGTGGATTGCAGAGTTTTCAATGCTAGTAAGTTATTTCCAACTACTTAACTAAGGCAAACAAATAAGAGATGCTTATGAACTAAAGAAACAAGTTCTAAAGCTGTTATTTCTGCATTTTGTTGTCAATGTAAGTCGATGTAATACTCAGGTTAACATCGTATACACATGTTTAAAACACCCACTGAAATCCAGTTAACAAGCATGTACAAGTAATTACTTCCTGGGTGTGAGGTGAAAAATTGTTCTCAAGTAACACTCGACTAAAACTTTAAAAAAAGAAATGAACAGACTACTGACTTAATTTGCGATAGTGCATGTTATATGTTGATGTAAACTAGGACAGGTATATGTGCTGAGATCCAGTGAAGTTACACTGTCATGGAGTGCCGGACGTGAATATTAAGTTCACTAGTTAAGATCTGGTAGTGTGTCAGAGAAATCCATATTTCATGTAAGTTGCATTAGTGATAGCTGTCTAGCTCAGAACAACTTACAATGTAAACAGTCTTGGAAATTAACTCCAGCAATGGCAGGAGGAAATACTCTACAGTACAGCTTATGATTTTTTAATTAACTCCAGCGATGGCAGGAGGAAATACTCTACAGTACAGCTTATGATTTTTTTTCTTTCTTTTTTTTTTAGTTATTTTCATTCCAACACAAAAACTGTATTGTGGAAACTGGTTTAAAAAGACAGATGACTAGCCAGAGCTCAGTATGAAGAATATAACAAAATTAGATTACATCTGTGGGAATAACTCCAAAACTGTCTTGTCCTACATTTTAAGATTCAAACCCTGAGATATCTGTAACCACAGAGTTAATCGCATGCTGGCGCTCACACAGCATATATATTTCCTGCAGTGACATTCTTCACTTGAGATATTAGTGTCACATAGATTGAATTAATTGCATTGGACTTAGTCCAGCTATATAACTGTACCATAGCATTGCTTCAATTTATATTCCTGCTTCTGCAGTTTTCTTTATGTTTCTTGGTTTTCTATTTGTATCTCCATTGAAGCTGCATGGAATTTACATAAATAATGTTAAATTAAATCAGCAGGATACAAAACACTGTTCAAAGAATGGGGGGTGGGGGGTGGGATGATCCTTTCAGCAACAACCATGATACAGACATAAAATAGGCATAAACAAAACATTTTCTTTAAACTTCTTTATTGAATTATCACTTGTGACATATGCACATTTACATTTATTCAAAAGTAATCAAATTATATTAAATTAACATTAACAGTGATTATACTTCAAATATATTGCTATACATCATATAAACTAACATTACATACATTATTCAATTCCTGCACCTTTTTTTAAACAAGAAACATCTTTATTAAATCATTACTTATGACATAAGCAATCATACATTTATATAAATGAAAATAAATCACACAGACACAGTCCTAATTGCAAGCATATTACATCACAAAACAAACTGACACGCTCCCAGTTGCAAACATTATACATCATTTATAATCTACCCAATCACTTTCAGTCAAAATTGCATAGCTCATTAAGACAGCCTTTGTATATAATAAACATAGTGAGAATGGTATCTGTGAAATGACCTAGGTACTGTAAGTTTCATACAAATGCAATGTCAGAGTCAGTGTATTATATCATAATTTTGGATTATAGTGTGTAACTCAAAGCAGCACTTATAAAGTGTCAAGCGAACTAACTCATGATTAGGTACTGCATCAATCTATAAAAAGTGAACAAATATGTAATAAAAATATTTTGTATTTATTAATGAGATATAATAACAGAATGGTGTTGAAATAAGTTGTATACAGAGACTTGTGCATGTCAGTTAGTCTGTACTTAATGGAGGAACCTAGAAGAGTTAAATATTATAACAAATAAATCATGACTTCAAATGTATCATTAATCAGTATGCTTAGAATATTATAATAAGAATATATAATGAAGATAAATATAATAAAATTTGGTATGCTTAATGAAGAGGGATTTTATAGTTTTCAATATTGTGTATAAAGTAAACATATGTATTGGGTATTAATGAAATCCACAGAAACAACTCTCACATAGAACTACAAGGAGGTAAAAATAATAGCATACAATAATATCACAATAAAAAGATGCATTATTGTTGAAATTCATAAAGAATTACAAATAGTGAATGACTGTGAAAAAAATAAGAATGTGGCAAAAAATCAAAAGGAAACAAATGCTCACATTCTGTCACATGTGACCGTGTGAATATTGATTGTTGAAACAAATGTGAAAGGGCAAGCAACACTGTAGACTTGAAACACATTATAATTTATGTAAAGGCAGAGGATACACAGAGATCAATCAATATGCAATTATTCCAAGTTAGAAAATGGATTCCAGAAAACAATGTATCCTTAAACCTTTAAAACTTCAAATGCAATAGAACAATAAGCATTTTTTTTGCTTCTTTTTTTGCAAACAGGCATCCAGCAATCACAGATATGGTTAAGCAATCACTTAATATCTAAGAGCCCTCAACTCCATGGTTGCTGAAGCTCAGTGCAATGGGAAAAGATGGGAAGCAAATATAAAAATCACCTTTGCACTCTTTTCATAGTCTTGAAATTAAAACAGAAGTTGGCAAAGCCATCTGTAATGTACAGATATATTGCCCACACAGACTCACCTAGTCTGAAAAAGTGTGTAGGATTCTCCCCAAAATTGCAGAGCATTATTTGCATAACAGTGAAAATGAATTTGTGCAGAATAATTTCAAAGTATTTGTAGATACCCAGGAAAATGAAAAAAAAGGCTAAACAACATTTCCAAGTGAAAAAAGACATTATTAGTTTTATAAAGTTGTAATGTACAAAATGTCTAATATTATTACATACAGAAACATGCAAATATGCATTTCAGGTCACTTGTTGCTATTCAAACAGTGAGAAGGAAGGAAAATCCGAATTTCATAATTTTTGTTATTAATATGATAGATTTCACGTTTTACATGCATTAATAGCTAAAAGTTACTGCTACTAGAAATGCTTTGCAAGTACAGAATCTAAAGTTACATTTCATGACAAACATATAATGATGAAGTACAAGGATGTTAGTACTAAAGAAATTGTGAGACCCAGCTGGATAATTACCACCTCTGAATAATGCTGGTTCCAGTCATTCTAGTACAAACCATTGTAATGTCAACACCATTAGACAACTGTTTCCTTTGAAGAAATAACTAATTCAGCCTATGTCACATTTCCTGATATTCATTTAAGATCAACAGTGTACAGCCTTTAATGACTATTAATTCTTGCTCATGTTCCAATTTAAATCACAAAACCCTGTTATTTGTAAGTACTGGAACTATCAACCTAAAGTTAATATGATGGGAAGGGCACCTTCCACTTGTCTGTGATAGCTGTTATGTCAGCTGCAGCTATCAAGTGAAGTTTATATACAGAACTGTGCAGACAGTTACAGGTTTTGCATTTCTGTTCAAATCTGAACATGAACAAAATTACCTTCACTTCGTATGCGTATTCTCAAACAAAATGCTGGTAGCATATCTAGAGATTTTAATTTTACCGAGCAAGCTTTTTTTTTCTTGTTTCTTTCTTTTTTTTTTTAGGAAGTATTACAAAATTAACATTTGCTGCACTTATTGTAAATTTTCTAATCCAGTTTATGAACTGAAATTGAACATGCTTCAATTATCAAACTTAGACTATGCTGAACAATTTTGATGCTAAGATTTTTTTTCAATGGCATGCAAGCTTGTAGCTAAATGAGTTCTTGTACCAAGAGTTTATAACATAAATTTATGATGTATTCAGAATCCTAGTTACAGTACATAATTCACTAATGAAAACACAGATCACAGCCATACACACTTTTCAAACCATGTCTGAATATATAGAAGTGTGCAAAATGTTACTGAACATAACAGAGCTTCTTAATGTAGTACAGCTATTCTTTTTTTCCAAAAACATTTTTATTAAATTTTGTTAAAAAACATGGACATAAAGTATTACAAATAAACAATATAAAACATATTAACTATTTACACTATATACAAACATCCATGATAAACATTTGTTTTATCCGAGAAAGGTAATCAATATTTATCTAGCATTTTTTCCAATTTTTGGCAAGCTAGTCTTTTGTGTGTTACATATGATGATTTCTGAGAGTTTACATTTCATTTTTGCATACAGATTTTACTATTGAAATAAACTCAGTAATCATAAGATCTTGCTTATTTTTTCCAGTTCAATGTAATTATTTTTTGAGCGATAGCTAGAATTAACCAAAGAACAGGTAACTGATGTCTAGGAATTACACTTGGTGTAAGAACATTGAATAATATAAAAGAGTTAGTAATTTGACAGTTATCAGACTACAGGGCTTTTGCAAAATGTGTAAAATCACTCCAGTATTGTCTGACAGTTCTACCTTTGATGAACATATGAACCCAGTTGGCTTCAAGAATATCACCACACCTCCAGAATTTGCTTTCATTAGTCTTGGTTATAAGGTCAATTCTGTGTGGAGTGTAAAAGCTTCTATGAATAAATCTCCAGGTATATAGCCTCCAATATAAAGATGATGAAGTGTGTGTTATGGAATTTGATAACTGTTTCTTATCATCATTAGATAAAGGTTCACCATTAATCTTTATGGAGTAATTCCAAAAAGCTTGGTCAAAAGTAATTGTCTTCTCGTAGGATTTTATATACAGGTGATATGTGTAATTTATGTTCAATGTTCATTGAACTACACCATATTGAATAGCTGTATCAATCTTGGTATAATATCAGTTTCCAGATTTATTGACTCTCTCACTTTATTTTCAACAAACTGTCTTAAAGATTGAATACAGAGACAATTATCTTGACAGACATTATATCTGGCTAAGAGAAAGTTCATTGGTTGGATGTTCTTATTGTCTATAAACCGGTGCCAAAACTTTAGATTATTCTCTTTAAGATTCCGCATCTTATTGACATTGAAGGTATCTAGGCAATCTGGTGTATAAGCTATGGGAGATGTAATGAACCAAATAATCTGATGGCCATAATTCATAAACAGAAAAATCAAGTCACAAATATATGAAGCATAAATCACACATAGTGTGTTGACAGGCTCATTCCAACCATATTAAATGGTGTAGATGATTGCTGTCTGAAGGTGAGAAACTGATTTTTGAGCTTTAAGATACTTTGTACATGTGAGAGGATGCATTTTTCTCCTATTTAAGGGGGTCTATAGTTGGAAAAGTCTTGATAAGCCACGTGTGTGATGTGGTATTATATAGGATTTTTTTTCATGAGGATGGACATACATCTCAGTCTCAGATATGGATTGGTTTATCAGTATGGATACAGGGGAAAACCAGTGTCAGCTGCTATTTTTGTTTGAAGTTTTACAGTTATAGAGGTCATCTTTAGTTTAGCAGAAGTTTTTGTATTACTTATAAAACCTAAACAAACTGAAGACTTTGAAAAGGAGTGTAGCTAACTGGTACTTAACACTTACTGCCAGACAGTAAGAAATATATTCATAACCAATGGAGCTAATATTTAAAATTTTGGTTTGTGTGATTATAAACTGATCAAAGGTGACTTGAGGAGGAGCTGGATTCTTAATATCAACTGGGATATCAGAATGGTCTGAAAGGCATGACATTAGCATTGAATTTCTCTGTGAGGATATTTGCAACATTAAGATCTGAATGAGACACTGTATTTGAGGTAAGTTTGGTGCAATAATAGGTATCATTTCTAAGTTGACTAATGTAACTAAAGATGGCCTAATGGCTCCCTTTAGAGCTGGCAGTGATCCTCAGTTCTTACTGTTCTTATACTCTTTGATGGTGCACTTACAGATTTTACTTTTTAGTTTTAAGTCTGTTTTATATTAAAAGAATGCTACTCTTTTACAGAAGGGTTGAAGTTTCTTCATTTGGATGTAAAGCTTGTCTATATGGGAAATGTGCAACATGGGCTTATTTCTGAATTTCCCTTCATTATCATGGCAGAAGGCAGCACACACCTAGTGTACCTGTTCATAACAGAACTAAATTCAGAGGAATATTCATTACCAACATGTGCAGGATTATTTGGAGAATTGCACTATTTGAAGTAGCCAGGAAGGTCAGGAAACAGGATTTTTTTTTTGGAAATTGAAACAGTGTTTTAAGGGAGAATGATACTGATACATTTTACTAAGGAAGTATTCACATAAAGGGTGGTACAGAAAGATGAGATACTGTTAGGGGCAAGGTCAAGTAGAATATCACAAGTTTATTTTGTTAATACTTTTAATGTACTTACTTTTAAAGTTAATAGTATTAAACAGTTTTGGTCCATGTTATTAAAGGACAAAGTTCTAAGTTGCCTGTTGCCTAAACAGATTCAAATTTCCTATAAAAGGGCAAGAAATGTAGGTGATATGGTGTGCATAACCATTTTTCTCCTCCAGAGGTCAGTGTAAATAGATGTATTATGGCTAATGGGGGTATTGTTCCTTGTAACAAATGTTTGATCTGCAAGTATTTGGTCAATTCTTTTCCATATATTAATGGATTTAGATTTGTTTTTAGGTATAATTTTACTTGTTGCACAGAAGGAATTGTTTATGCTCTGAAATGCACTTGTAATTTGTTTTATATTGATAAGATGTATAGAGGCTTTAAAGTTCGGCTTCAAGAACATGTGAGGGATATCAAAAACAAAACATTAGATAGTCCATTAGGTAGTCATTTTTTACACTATCATAATTCAAAGCCTGATAACCTTAAAGGCTGTATTTTAGAAAAGGTCCAAGTATGTTTGGAAGAATGTAATAGCTTGAAGGACAAACTTCTTATGAAGGAAACACTTTTTATTTTGAAATTTGGTACCTTGGAGACCTTTGGTAGGTAATTTAATTATTGAATAATTGTGGGAAGGTATTATTGTTTTTTTGTATTGATGGTTAGTATACTTAAAGCTGGTTTGTAATGTGTATTTTACTCTTGGAAGGTTGTGTAAGCTGCTTCCTTGGTCCAGTAGCCTTTGTTCGTTGGCTTTCAAGTAGAATATCACCCCTGGTAGACAGGGAATGAAACTGATTAAGGGAATTAGCAAAAATAAAATTAGAGAATCCCTGAACGTGTTTTTGGTACCTGCATAGCTATGCCAGTTTGTACTAAGGCAGTTAATGTGAACAATAATACAAGTATTCATTGATGGAGAGCTTTGAGATCTGACCTAGATAATCAGCATGCTCAGATCCAGACCACAGAAGTAGGCCTATACATGAAAATGATGACAGTGATATGGGACATAGATTTATAGAGAGTTACTTGGCCTCATTCTAGCGTAGCATTTTGCATGATTTTTTTGCAAGAAAAAAAATGATTCCTTAACAATTATGGATACTGTCCCTTAGTTACCTGTAGCTCTCAATGTGTGGAAGGTGACTAATCTAACAAGGAGGGATTGCTGTATTTGAAATGGAGCCAGCATTCTGCAACTAAGTAAATATTTATTGTCATCAAAGAAAAGGAAGGTTTCAGGCTCAAACACCTTGTTCTTCAAGACTGTAGCATTGAACAGTGCTATCTTGATAATCTTGACATTGTCCTAATTAAAATATCCTAAGTAGGTATACTTACGAGATGAGCTTTGCTTAAAAAAGGCACTATTCCGAAGTCTTTAGTTAGTAATAGAATTACATAAGATGAGAGGTGCAGCCAATACCTAACAAAAACAGTAGAGACTGTCAACCACTTCCTCCCAAGTAAACACATATTAGTTCTTCCTGGAGTAGCACTGCTTAACTAACCAATTGTTAAAGTCAATTATTTCATCCTTGAACCTAGGCATAATTATTGGTGATGGTAAACTACAACTCAGCACCTGTGACATTCAATCCTTGCAATCATAAAAGGACAGTTTAGGAGATTTGCTCTACATCTCCTCCATCATGCTGCACCTAATGTTATTCACTTTTAAATCAGTAACCACAGGGACATGCTCATATTTTAGACAGTGAAGTGTCATGAGGACCCGTGTAACATCCCTAATCCTAGCACTAGAGATAACTTATTGTAACCTTCTTCTCATGCAGTCTGTTGAGTGCTACGATGGTATGCCTAACAAAAAAATCAACAATAATTGAGTTCAAAATGGCTGCTGTTCTGTGAGCACTGCTATCACCTAGGTCTCGATATACCCTGGATTAAAACAAACCCAGAAGGCAACGCAGAATTAATAATACAGAAATAACTGTAGATATTTACTGCTAATATCATCCAGCAAACAAAAGAGGAAGAAAAAGTGACAGATTCAGCTCAGAAACAATAGGATTAACTAGGATTTCTGAATAACAGCTTAAGCAATGTGATACTAAGGCCCTGCATCTGACTGCAAGATTGGTAAAACACAATACAGCAAGATGTCAAAAGAGGAAAATAATATGGAAACAACAACAACTAAGACCAAATTCTCAGTACTAGCCTCACCTGAGAAAGACACAACTTCAAAAAGACAAAAGATAACTAAACAAACTGACAACTCTAAAAATACAAATAAATCCAAGACAGACCAGCCAGCTAATCTGGAAGACATAAAATCTGCCTTATTACCTATCCAGCAAGCATTAAAGACTTATCATTACAATTTCAAACCTTTGGTGACTCATTCAGCCAAATAATATCCAGAATGGAAAAATATGAGTCCAAAATAATAGAAAATGAAATAAAAATACTCTATTTCTCAAAAAACTGATGCCCATGACAAAGAAATACAAAACTTACAAGAAAAATTAACAGACCTGGAAGCAAGATCTCGAAGGAACAATATCATCATCAGAGGAATACCTGAAACTGTACTTCATAACAATCTAATACCAACAAGCAAGCAAATAATAAATTCCTTCCTAGAGGAATCTGAAGAAATGCAGCAAATAACAATAGAGAGATCCCACAGAGCCCTGAGAGAAATGCAAACATCACTGAAACCAAGACCTGTCTATATTAAAATATTAAACTACCAAGATGTAAATAAAATGATACTGGCAGCAAAGAAAAAAGGCACACTCACCTGGAATAATAATAAAATCTCCTTTGCTCAAGACCTCCCAATACAAATAAAACAAGCAAGACAACTACTATCTCCATACTGCAGGTTCCTAATAGAAAAAAAAATCAAATTCCAGATGAAATATCCAAATCAGTTAATCTTTTACATCAAAGAGGTTAAATACATGGTTGCTAACCCCAAAGAGGCAAAATAGATATTCCTGTCTGTTTTCAAGCAAATTCCACCTTCAGAAGTGAAATAAAGCCACAAAAAAAAAAAGATAAAGGTCCCTTGGATGAAAAAATGACCCCATTCTTGAGCACTCTAGCTGGGATCCAACTCTGAAATCTTCCCCTTGCTGTCTAGGCCCTTGGGTCATTGATGTGAGCCATGAGGAACACAGGAAAGGGAAGTACAGCCTGTGTGGGAACCAAAAATGAACTGCTGTTTCCGATGCACGAATATAGAAAGGAAATTCCCATCTCGGATATTGGCTTGCAAATTCAGTCCCCCTAGGCTTTTGATGGCTTCATTAAGAACAGTCAGACAAAATGGATTTCAGCAAGCTCCAAAGGATTTTACTGCCTGAAAAATGAAAATTGATCTGCACCAGCTAAAAGAAGAAAGCTGCACCATAGATGTCAACCAACCTGCAAGCAAAACCTTGAAGAAATAAGGTACTGTTGAACTGAACCATTCACTAAAACAGTACACCCAGTACTGTGTAGGTGAATGAAACTCCAGCCTTAAATAATAGGCAAGAAATAAACTGTCAGAATTATGCTAGCTCATAGATTAATATTAGGAAAAAAAGGGAAACAATTGTTAAATGTTTTATGTAAATACTAGAAATGTGATAAAAGATCCTGGAGAGAAGTAATCTCAGGAAATTAGTAAAATAACCTAACAATCCTGGGATAATGCAAATATAGCCTTAATATGTCAACTATAGCAGAAGGACTGTTTGGCTAAGCTGTTTTTCTTTTTTTTTTTGTCTCTCTATACTTCCTACTTACTTTCCAAAATGGATGTAATAAAAGAAACAGAAGCAATACTAAAAATAGCTCTTACAAATATCACTAACTCCCAAGTACCAACTGACATAGAATGGGCTGCAACCAAAGCACAAATCAGAGGATTGTTTATCAAAAAAGCAGCATACTATAAAAAAATACAACTGAAAGAGGAGCATATACTGAAAGGGAAAATAGAGCATCTTAAAAAAGAACTAATAAATAACCCTAAGAACCAAACAGAAGCAGAACTTTTAAAACTGCAAAGGGATCTATATATATTAGAAACCAGGAACCTATCTTTCTATGAAGCCAGAATGTTAGCCACTTACGCAGAAGAAGCTCAAATACCATCTAGAGCTCTGGCCAGAATTATCTGCCAACACAAAAATGCCTCCAATATATCAGAAATAAACTACAGAGACAAAAACTACACAAAAAATGAAGACATTATTAAAACATTTGAGCAAATATACTCTCAAATATATGGAGCACAAATACTACAAACCTCAAAGGAAGATAGAACTCTTTTTCTTCAAAAACTGAAATTCCCTAAACTCAATTTAGACCAACAATAAAAACTAACTGAGCCGATATCCATCAGTGAAATTATTACAACAATCAAACACTTAAAAGTGCATAAGGCTCCGGGTCCGGATTGACTCACATCAGAATTTTACAAAGCATTTTCCCCTTGAAAGCCAAACTACTATATTATACACTGAATTACATAATAAACTGTAAAATAAATGATATCCACTTTAATGCCTCTAAAACTGTATTTATATTAAAAGAACACACAAACCCCAAAACCCCGACGGCTACAGACCCATCTCCCTCTTAAATATAGATACTAAAATATTTACCTCTATACTTGCAAACAGAATGAAAAATCTGATAGAAAAAATCCTCTCCCCAGAACAATCCAGTTTTACACCACATAGACAGACTAGTGGCAATACATTAACATTAGATGCACTAATATCCTACGCTAACCGATGCAATATCAACATCTACACAATGGTAGTGGATGCCCACAAGGCATTTGATAGGGTTAATCTAGAATTCTTACTCCAAACACTACCCTACTTTAATATACCCAATAACTTCATTCAGATCATCCAAACTCTCTATAGCAACCCATACACATCTGTATATAAATAAAACTTGGTCAAATAGGATCCTAATAAAAAATGGAGCAAGACAAGGATGCCCACTATCACCCTTCCTGTTTAACCTATACCTAGAACCACTCTTTCTATACATTAAACAAAATACATA